>NC_086446.1:691625934-691849378 GCF_028390025.1 Pseudophryne corroboree
TCAGCACTTTCTTGCCTCAGCATCTTCGTGCCTCGGCATCTCCGTGCCTCCAGCATCTCCGTGCCTCAGCACCTTCGTGCCTCAGCATCTTCGTGCCTCGGCACCTCCGTGCCTCCAGCATCTCCGTGCCTCCAGCATCTCCGTGCCTCCAGCATCTCCGTGCCTCCAGCATCTCCGTGCCTCAGCACCTCCGTGCCTCAGCACCTCCGTGCCTCCAGCACCTCCATGCCTCCAGCACCTCCGTGCCTCAGCACCTTCGTGCCTCAGCACCTCCGTGCCTCAGCATCACCGTGCCTCAGCACCTCAGCATCTCCGTGCCTCAACATCTCCATGCCTCAGCACCTCCGTGCCTCCAGCACCTCCGTGCCTCAAAGCACCTCAGCGTCTCTAAGCGCCTCAGCGCCTTCAAACACCTCAGTACCTCTAGCATTTCAGTGCCTCTAGCACCTCAGTGCCTCTAGCACCACAACATCGCTCACGGTGAGCTTTTGGTACTCTCCACCAATTCATCAGCACCTTTACAAGTCTTGTCTTTCAGGAGACCTTCAAGCGCCCACCCGTGCCTTCTGCCTACCGTCCTAATCCTGCATGAGGAAGACCTACATCCGGCCATCTCTGCTGCGACCCAGTAGCGGTTCCTCTTCCCGGTCACCGGAAGAAGCCCCGAGTCCACAGCACTTCCAGACATAATGCCCCCCCAGTAGTAGTAGCGACCTTATACATAATGCACCCCCAGTGGTAGTAGCATCATTATACTCCACCCCCCCCCCCCCCCAGTATTAGCAGCATCCTTATAAGTAATGCCCCCCAGTAGTAGCATCCTTATACATAATGCCCCCTCCCCCAGTAGTAGCGTCCTTAGATGTAATGCCCCCCCAATAGTAGTAGCGTACTTACATGTAATGCCCCCCCCAGTAGTAGCGTCATTATACGTAATGCCCCCCCAAGTAGTAGTAGCGTCCTTACATGTAATGCCCCCCCCCCAGTAGTAGCATCGTTATACGTAATGCCCCCCCTGTAGTAGTAGCGTCCTTACATGTAATGGACCCCCAGTAGTAGCATCCATAATGCGTGCGCACACAGACATACCTCACACACACAATTCTCACATATATATATTCATACACACACACACACACACACACACACACACACACACACACACTTCTTTCTCACCCTCCACTTACCTGAGTCTGGCTGGCTGCCACTGTAATTGCTGTCCCTCTCTCTACAGCAGCCTGGTCAGTGTAGCTCCGCCCCTTCCGGCCGTCTAGCCCCGCCCCTTCCGGCCCGTGTAGCTCAGCCCCCTCCACTCATCCATACAGCTGCTGTCACACAGGTGAGGGGAGGGGAGTAGGCTTGTCATGCTGCCAGCGCCGCTGCCTGTCATACAGTGACAGGCACAGCAGCTGGCAGCAGCAGCAGTGAGGACAGGACGGCGCAGCAGCAGGGAAGGGAGGCAGAGCAGGGGGAGCGCCTCTCCATCCCAGCGCCTCCCTGCACTGCATCCCTTCGCTGAGCGGGTAGCGCCGGGCCTGCCCGCCCCTCTTCCATACCACGGGACATTAAAGATAATATAAACTTAGCAAGGGCAGGCAACAGAAAACCTGGGGCCCGGTACAGTGATATCTCTGGGGCCCCTTCAGACCTTCAGAGAGATTATATATATATATATATATATATAAATAAACTGAATTTGCTGCACTATATAAGAAACGTATTTATGCACATATATAAATATGTATCTTATTCCTCCCCCACACACACCACAGTCTATAAGCGGAATTCAAATGTTTGAAAAGTCGGTTGGGTGTCTGATTTTTCCTGTCTATTAGATAGGAAAAAACAGAGACCCAACTGACTTTTCAAACAATTGATTACCCCCCTATGTCTCCATCTTTCCTTCCTCCAACACACCCCACAACTGCCTTCAATAGAGCTGGACCCGGAAGAGCGCTTGCACACTAACGCTGCACAGTGACTGTGTGTGAGAGGCTCTTGTCACTCTGAGGCTGCGGCCACACCACCTACAGCTCGCTGCCCTAGTTGGACAAGATGGCTCAGAACTCTATCGGGCACTAAGCTGCGTATCCTTGGGGCCCGGATGTCCCCTTTGACCCCCCTGTCGCTGTCCCTGCTCTTAGCCACCACATGTAGTGCCTTTAGACAAACCCATTCCCTTAAAACTGTCTCCTTATAATTCACTTTTTCTCCCATTAGTGGATGACCCTGCTCTCGCCGGTGGTCATTCCTCCCATCTTGTCAGGAACTGGTGTCACCAGGGTTTGCAATATTTATACCAATTTGTGAATATTAGCTCCCTGCATCCACTCACCTTAAGTCAAGTATAAACTAAATTCCCAAACACCTGCATCCCATTCTTCCCGTTTCTACAAGTTCAGAGCTATATCAACAAAACGCTTTGCTCATTAACTGAGGTAGTTATTAAGCAATATAGATAGGATGGTGCACTGCGCAGTGATGTGCGGTGGGGGCAGTGACTGGGGAGGCACTTAGTAACGCGCAACACCCCTTCCCCCATCCGCCCCCCAAAAAAGCATAGGGTTGCCCCTATTTAACAGAAACCAGCACCACGCTGAACCAGCCAGGTGGGATAATGCCATAGCAGGGGAGACACACAGTGCGGGGGCTCCCTGCCACAGCATTAAGCATACCCCCCAAACCAGTCAGCCCAGGGTTGGCATTCCTCCGAAAGTGGGGACTCCAAAAACTTAAATGGGGTCCTCCCTCCTGAGCAATATCCAGCACTGCTATGCCCTGCACCCCTGGTGGCGGTGGGTGCAGGGGTTCACGGCATACTAATATTGTTCTTTACAGTCGGCCTACAGGTCATAGCAAGCCTGCCCCAGCATGCTGGCACTTGGATAACCACAAGTGCCAGCATGTCGGGACATTAAAGGCCCGCTGGCACCTGTAGTTCGCCTGTAAAGATAATATTAAAATAAAAACACCACACCTAATGTTTTAATAGTTTATTTAGCTTCACCTTCACCTGGGGGCGGTGGCCTTTAAGCTCTTTTGCATGGCCGCCGCATCCCCAGGGCTTCCGACGTCTTTACCTATGGGGCGGTGGCCTTTAAGCCTCTTTTGCATGGCCGCCGCCACAGGGCTTCCGGCATCTTCTATCTTCGGGAGCTCTTGCCTGCTCCCTCCCCGCCGCCGGACTGACCGCCGCTGGCTTATATAAGCTAGTTGAGGGGGCAGGGCGATGACGCGGCGTGCCGTGATTGGCTCGCGGCAGCCATTTTGAATTTCAAAAATGACGATGAGGCGCCATTTTTGAAATGGGAAGCCGCTCTCCGCTGCCGAACTCTGGAGAATGGCTGGCAGGGACTGGATCCTTTTGGATCCAGGTCTATACTCCCTCAAATAGTAAAAGCCACACAAATATGACATAAACAACTAATTTCCACCTCATATGCTGAAATGAACTATAAAATTCAGCATCTTGCTTATTATACCCCTAAATTAAAAAATTTAATGGGACAATCAGATAACGCTAATTGTTTCAAGTGCGGCTCTCCTGAAGCCGACTTATGTCATTGCCTCTGGTTATGTCCTAAGGTAATACATTTCTGGACCCAAATCCACCTTTATGTCACAAATATCTTACACATACATGTTCACCTTTCTCCTAGCTGGGTGTTTTGGGGACTGTTTTCTGGATTACCGCCACCCACGCTGTCCAAAGGTAATAAGCTACTGTTATGTAAGATTGAGGGAGCAGCAAAAAAAAGCAATCCTCTCACAATGGATAGAACCCTCCACCCCATCCTTTTCTTTATTTATACCTAAGCTGTCCCACTTATTCTGTATGGACTGGACAGACACATCCATCAATAAAGAAAGTCAGGCCAAAAGGTTTTTTGATACTTGGTTAACATACATACACGCCCATCTCAAGTTAAATCCACACTGAAGTTTCCATCTAGCCACATGGTACAACTTAGCTGCATTAGATGGTGGAGTTCCTTCTAAATTAATGTTCTTGTTAAATTCTCATTGAAATGGTTCTCTGTTATCATTTAAACTCCAGGTATATTGTGGAGTCTTGTTTGTAATTCTTCAAGCTCTGTCAACCATACTGTACTTCTGTACGCTGTTATGGTTTTATCTTATGCCATATAGAATGTAATGACTTCTCTTATATGAATCGATAAAAATTATTACTAAGAAAGAAAGAAAGAAAGAAAGAAAGAAAGAAAGAAAGAAAGAAAGAAAGAAAGAAAGAAAGAAAGAAAGAATGCATCTAGGCAAAGGATCCCTAAAAAAGTGTTGGAAAGTTTCTGGGACATTCAGAAAACCGAAAGGCATCACAAGATATTAAAAATGCCCATCGCAGGTATAGAAAACCATGTTTCATTCATCCTACACCAAGATTCTGACTAAATCATAGACCCTTATCAAATCCAACTTCAGAAAAATTTTTTACTCCTCATTCAGAGGGGGCGATTCAATTGTTTTGTGGGCGCCCAAATGTAATGGATGCTCACCAGAGCTAATTAATTGTCCCGCCGTTGGACATGCATGCCCTGTGTGCTCACCCATTAGTACTGGGTTTAGTACGCTGGGAGGTCCTGGTTAGGATGCTGAAATTCCAGTTTTGGCTCAGGCTCGGAATTGACTTGAAGAAGTTGGATGAGTTCCACTGGCTGGAGGAAAAGGAACATGACTGTGAAGGAACCTGGTGGCTCCCAGAAGGCAGAAGGGCCGCTGCATCAGACGCTGGGCAGGATATGCGGACTCTTGCGGCCAGAAGGGACAGAGTGTCCTGGTCGCCTGACCGGGACCTGCGTCCGAGATGGGCCGCTAAATGGGTAATGACAGCAGCATTTATCTATGTAATCTGAATATTACAGCAATTAGATTTTCTCTCATTTTGACCTACTGCTACTTTAATGTTAGTACTGCAGCCAGTCTAGTTGCAGAACGTCAGAACACATTGAGGAGTAAAGTTACTAAGCACTATATTCATTCGCGTTTGCAATCCCGGCTGTCATTTCCAATTTGGTAATTTACTAAACATAAAATATGGCAGTGTTTGCTCAAATAGACATGAAAAACACAGTACATCACACATGTGCTAATAAATAAACCATCAGCCAAACTCTGGAGGACTTTCCATAGACATCAGTACAACACCGACATTTACCAATATTCATTTCTTCAAACACAACCGTGAATCAGCTCAAAATGCACTTTTCAAGTAGAAGTCCTCTTCAGCGGCTCTAGAGAAGCCTGCGTGGATCAGTGATGCAGCATGCTGCCGTAATGCAGTGTGCCGCATCGCAGTAAGATGAGCATGGCTACATCTGTATGTGCCTCTCTCTGACATCACTGTTCATCAGATATAATATCCTTCACTATAAAGCTAGGTACATACTTATACAACTGTCTTGCAGATCTCACGTTTCCCGACCTGTTGGTAAGATACTGTAAGGCTGAGTACACAATAGAACAATATGTACCCAGCGGTCTGACACCCTACAGGGCCTTGCATCGCCAAGTACGTACACAGTTGCATGATGCAGGGCATATGGCTGCATGGTATTGTACACGATATCTTCAGTTGGTCGTGCCGCATGGCCGACTGAAAGATATTGCATGCCACTGCGGGAGCAAGCTACCGTATATACTCGAGTATAAGCCGAGTTTTTCAGCACATTTTTTTGTGCTGAAAAAGCCCCCCCTCGGCTTATACTCGAGTGATGCTCCCTAACTGCTGCCTGGGAAAGTCGCGTAACTGCTGCCTGGGAAGGAGGGACACGGAGGGCACGGCGCGCGCCTCTCCTGTGTCCCTCCTGCGTCTCCGGCGGCAGCGGCGGGTCTATTAAATGAAGTACCCGTTCGTGAGCTCTGATTGGCTCACGAACCGGCACTTCATTTAATAGACCCGCCGGAGACGCAGGAGGGACACAGGAGAGGCGCGCACTGTGCCCTCCGTGTCCCTCCTTCACAAAACAGCTGGGGAGCACGGGAGGATAAGTTGTACCTGGCACTGAGGGAGAATATTTGGCACTTGGGGGGGGGGGGATATGTGTGGCACTGAGGGGGCATATCTGGCAGTATGAGGGCATATCTGGCACTGTGGGGGCATATCTGGCACTATGAGGGCATATCTGGCACTGTGGGGGCATATCTGGCACTATGAGGGCATAGCTGGCACTGTGGGGCAGTATCTGGCAGTATGAGGGCATATCTGGCACTGTGGGGGCATATCTGGCAGTGTGAGGGCATATCTGGCACTGTGGGGGCATATCTGGCACTGTGGGGGCCTATCTGGCACTGTGGGGGCATATCTGGCACTATGAGGGCATATCTGGCACTATGAGGGCTGTGTACGGCTAGAGCTGCATTTCCCACCCTAGGCTTATACTTCAGTCAATAAGTTTTCCCTGTTTTTTGTGGTAAAATTAGGTGATTCGGCTTATATTCGGGTCGACTTATTCTCAAGTATATACGGTAATTGGGAATTAGAGATGTGCGGCTGGCACTTTTCTTGTTTTGTGTTTTGGTTTTGGTTCTAATTTTACCTTCGTGTTTTGGTTTTGGCTTGGTTTTGCCAAAACCACCCTTTCGTGTTTTGGTTTTGGATCTGGATGATTTTTGAAAAAAAACATAGAAACTGTTAAAATCACAGAATTTGGGGGTAATTTTGATCCTACGGTATTATTAACCTCAATAACATTCATTTCCACTCATTTCCAGTCTATTTTGAACACCTCACACCTCACAATATTGTTTTTAGGCCAAAAGGTTGCACCGCGGTTGCTGGATGACTAAGCTAAACGACACAAGTGGACAACACAAACACCTGGCCCGTCTAGGAGTGACACTGCAGTGTCAGACAGGAGGGCAGATATAAAAAAAAAGTCCCCAAACAGCACCTCATGCAAAGATGTAAAAGAAGTGCAATGACGTAGCTGTATGACTAAGCCAAGCGACACAAACAATTGGCCCATCTAGGAGTGGCACTGCAGTGGCAGACAGGAGGGCACTTTTCAAAAACTAGGCCCTAAACAGCACCTCATGCAAAGATGCAGAACAGGTGCAATGAGGTAGCTGTATGACTAAGCCAAGTGACACAAACAATTCCCATTTAAATTATACAGCAATATCACTGGAATTATACGGCAATATCACTGGAATTATATGGCAGTACCACTGGACATATACGGAAGTGTCAGACAGAATGGCACTTTAAAAAACTAGTCCTCAAACAGCACATGATGCAAAGAAGAAAAAGAGGTGCAAGATGGAATTGTCCTTGGGCCCTCCCACCACCCTTATGTTGTATAAACAGGACATGCACACTTTAACAAACCAATCATTTCTGCGATAGGGTCTACCACACGACTGTGTCTGAAATGATTGGTTCTTTTTTGGTGGGGGCCCAATCAAAACAATCAATCTCTCCTTGCACAAACTGGCTCTACAGAGGCAAGATGTCGACCTCATCCTCATCTTCCGATTCCTCACCCCTTTCACTGTGTACATCCTCCTCACAGAGTATTAATTCGTCCCCACTGGAATCCACCATCACAGGTCCCTGTGTACTTTCCGAGGACAATTGCTGGTCAAGGTCTTCCTGGAGAAATGTATAATTCATTTTGATGAACATCATCTTCTCCATCTCCTACACCAATCGCTGACAAGTTTACCGGCTGCACTAAACACTCTTTCGGAGTACACACTGGAGGGAGGGGCGGGGGGGGGGGGGACTTTGGTAAAATAAAGCCAGTTTGTACAAGGGCATCCAAATTGCCTCTTTTTCCTGCCAGTATACGTACGGACTGTCTGTCATGCCTACTTGGATGCTGTCACTCATATAATCCTCCACCATTCTTTCAATGGTGACAGAATCATATGCAGCGACAGTAGACATGTCAGCAATCGTTGGCAGGTCCTTCAGTCGGGACCAGATGTCAGCGGGTGGGCTAGGAAATCTTATCCTTTTCCTTGCAGCCCCAGTGGTGGGAGAAATTGAAGGAGGAGCTGTTGATGGGTGATATTCCACTTGAGTTGACAAGTGTCTCACCAGCAGGTCTTTGCACCTCTGTACACTTGTGTCTGCTGGAAAGAGAGATACAACGTAGGCTTTAAACCTAGGATCGAGCACGGTGGCCAAAATGTAGTGCTCTGATTTCAACAGATTGACCACCCTTGAATCCTGGCAAAGCGAATGAAGGTGAAGGGCTCCATCCACAAGTCCCACATACTTAGCGGAATTGCTCAATGTTAGCTCCTCCTTTCATTTCTCCAGCTGCTTCTGCAAAAGCCTGATGAGGGGAATGACCCAAGCTGGCAGTGTGTGAACTGACTTCACGTGTGGCAAGTTCAAAGGGTTGGAGAACCTTGCACAAGATGGAACTCATTCTCCACTGTGCTTGAGTCAGGTGCATTCCCCCTCCTTTGCCTATATCGTAGGTGGATGTATAGGCTCTAATGGCCTTTTGCTGCTACTCCATCTTCTGAAGCATATAGAGTGTTGAATTCCACCTCGTTACCACCTCTTGCTTCAGTTGATGGCAGGGCAGGTTCAGGAGTGTTTGCTGGTGCTCCAGTCTTCGGCATGCAGTGGCAGAATGTCGAAAGTAGCCCGCAATTTTTTGGGCCACCGACAGCATCTCCTGTACACCCCTGTCATTTTTCAAAAAATTCTGCACCACCAAATTAATTGTATGTGCAAAACATGGGACAGCACCCCTGTCATTTTTCAAAAAATTCTGCACCACCAAATTAATTGTATGTGCAAAACATGGGACAGCACGTCCCATGTTTTGCACATACAATTAATTTGGTGGTGCAGAATTTTTTTAAAAATGACAGGGGTGTACAGGAGATGCTGTCGGAGTTTGCCCAGTTGTAATGCATGCACAATATAGGTGGCGTCGTCCGATATCACAAATCCCCAGGAGAGTCTAAGTGGGGTAAGCCAATGCGCGATGATGTCCCTCAGTTTCTGTAAGAGGTTGTCAGCGGTGTGCCTCTTACGAAAAATAAGAATTTACTTACCGATAATTCTATTTCTCGTAGTCCGTAGTGGATGCTGGGGACTCCGTCAGGACCATGGGGAATAGCGGCTCCGCAGGAGACAGGGCACAAAAATAAAGCTTTAGGATTAGGTGGTGTGTACTGGCTCCTCCCCCTATGACCCTCCTCCAAGCCTCAGTTAGGATACTGTGCCCGGACGAGCGTACACAATAAGGAAGGATATTGAATCCCGGGTAAGACTCATACCAGCCACACCAATCACACCGTATAACTTGTGATCTGAACCCAGTTAACAGTATGACAAACGTAGGAGCCTCTGAACAGACGGCTCACAACAATAACAACCCGAATTTGTTTGTAACAATAACTATGTACCAGTATTGCAGACAATCCGCACTTGGGATGGGCGCCCAGCATCCACTACGGACTACGAGAAATAGAATTATCGGTAAGTAAATTCTTATTTTCTCTAACGTCCTAAGTGGATGCTGGGGACTCCGTCAGGACCATGGGGATTATACCAAAGCTCCCAAACGGGCGGGAGAGTGCGGATGACTCTGCAGCACCGAATGAGAGAACTCAAGGTCCTCCTCAGCCAGGGTATCAAATTTGTAGAATTTTGCAAACGTGTTTGCCCCTGACCAAGTAGCAGCTCGGCAGAGTTGTAATGCCGAGACCCCCCGGGCAGCCGCCCAGGATGAGCCCACTTTCCTTGTGGAATGGGCCTTGACAGATTTAGGTTGTGGCAAGCCTGCCACAGAATGTGCAAGTTGAATTGTGCTACAAATCCAACGAGCAATCGTCTGCTTAGAAGCAGGAGCACCCATCTTGTTGGGTGCATACAATATAAACAGTGAGTCAGACTTTCTGACTCCCGCCGTTCTTGAAATATATATTTTCAATGCCCGGACCACGTCCAACAACTTGGAATCCTCCAAATCGTTAGTAGCCGCAGGCACCACAATAGGCTGGTTCAGGTGAAACGCTGACACCACCTTAGGCAGAAAATGAGGACGCGTCCGCAGTTCTGCCCTGTCCGTATGGAAAATCAGATATGGGCTCTTATATGATAAAGCCGCCAATTCTGATATTCTCCTGGCTGAAGCCAGGGCCAGTAGCATGGTTACTTTCCATGTAAGATACTTCAACTCCACCGATTTGAGCGGCTCAAACCAATGGGATTTGAGAAAATCCAAGACTACATTAAGATCCCACGGTGCCACTGGGGGCACAACCGGGGGCTGTATATGTAGTACTCCTTTTACAAAAGCCTGGACTTCAGGAACTGAAGCCAATTCTTTCTGGAAGAAAATCGACAGGGCCGAAATTTGAACCTTAATGGACCCCAATTTGAGGCCCATAGACAATCCTGTTTGCAGGAAATGTAGGAATCGACCCAGTTGAAATTCCTCCGTGGGGGCCTTCCTGGCCTCACACCACGCAACATATTTTCTCCAAATGCGGTGATAATGTTGTGCAGTCACCTCCTTCCTGGCTTTTACCAGTGTAGGAATGACCTCTTCCGGAATGCCTTTTTCCCTTAGAATTCGGCGTTCAACCGCCATGCCGTCAATCGCAGCCGCGGTAAGTCTTGGAATAGACACGGTCCCTGCTGAAGCAGGTCCCGTCTTAGAGGTAGAGGCCACGGATCCTCCGTGAGCATCTCTTGAAGTTCCGGGTACCAAGTTCTTCTTGGCCAATCCGGAGCCACTAGTATCGTTCTTACTCCCTTTTGCCGTATAATTCTCAGTACTTTTGGTATGAGAGGCAGAGGAGGGAACACATACACTGACTGGAACACCCACGGTGTTACCAGAGCGTCCACAGCTATTGCCTGAGGGTCTCTTGACCTGGCGCAATACCTGTCCAGTTTTTTGTTGAGGCGGGACGCCATCATATCCACCATTGGTTTTTCCCAACGGTTCACAATCATGTGGAAGACTTCTGGATGAAGTCCCCACTCTCCCGGGTGTAGATCGTGTCCCGGAATGAATACTGCTGACAGTGCTATCACATGATCTTCCGCCCAGCGAAGAATCCTTGCAGCTTCTGCCATTGCTGTCCTGCTTCTTGTGCCGCCCTGTCTGTTTACGTGGGCGACTGCCGTGATGTTGTCCGACTGGATCAACACCGGCTGACCCTGAAGCAGGGGTTTTGCCAGACTTAGAGCATTGTAAATCGCTCTTAGCTCCAGTATATTTATGTGAAGAGACATCTCCAGGCTTGACCATACTCCCTGGAAGTTTCTTCCCTGTGTGACCGCTCCCCAGCCTCTCAGACTGGCATCCGTGGTCACCAGGACCCAGTCCTGTATGCCGAATCTGCGGCCCTCTAACAGATGAGCACTCTGCAACCACCACAGAAGAGACACCCTTGTCCGTGGCGATAAGGTTATCCGCTGATGCATCTGCAGATGTGATCCGGACCATTTGTCCAGCAGATCCCACTGAAAAGTTCGTGCGTGGAATCTGCCGAATGGAATCGCTTCGTAAGAAGCCACCATCTTTCCCAGGACTCTTGTGCATTGATGCACAGACACTTTCCCTGGTTTTAGGAGGTTCCTGACAAGTTCGGATAACTCCCTGGCTTTCTCCTCCGGAAGAAACACCTTTTTCTGAACCGTGTCCAGAATCATTCCCAGGAACAGCAGACGTGTCGTCGGGGTCAACTGAGATTTTGGAAAATTCAGAATCCACCCGTGTTGTTGCAGCACTAGTCGGGTTAGTGCTACTCCGTCCTCCAGCTGTTCTCTGGACCTTGCCCTTATCAGGAGATCGTCCAAGTAAGGGATAATTAATACGCCTCTTCTTCGCAGAAGAATCATCATTTCGGCCATTACCTTGGTAAAGACCCGAGGTGCCGTGGACAATCCAAACGGCAGCGTCTGAAACTGATAATGACAGTTTTGCACCACGAACCTGAGGTACCCTTGATGTGAAGGGCAAATTGGGACATGCAGGTAAGCATCCTTTATGTCCAGGGACACCATAAAGTCCCCTTCTTCCAGATTCGCTATCACTGCTCTGAGTGACTCCATCTTGAACTTGAATTTTTGTATGTACAGGTTCAAAGATTTCAGATTTAGAATAGGTCTTACCGAGCCGTCCGGCTTCGGTGCCACAAATAGCGTGGAGTAATACCCCTTTCCCTGTTGTAGGAGGGGTACCTTGACTATCACCTGCTGAGAAAACAGCTAGTGAATGGCTTCCAATACCGTCGCCCTGTCTGAGGGAGACGTTGGCAAAGCAGACTTTAGGAACCTGCGAGGGGGAGACTTCTCGAATTCCAACCTGTAACCCTGAGATACTACCTGCAGGATCCAGGGGTCCACCTGTGAGCAAGCCCACTGTGCGCTGAAATTCTTGAGTCGACCCCCCACCGCTCCTGAGTCCGCTTGTAAGGCCCCAGCGTCATGCTGAGGGCTTTGCAGAACCCTGAGAGGGCTTCTGTTCCTGGGCAGGGGCTGCTTGCTGCCCTCTCTTACCCCTTCCTCTGCCCCGAGGCAGATATGACTGTCCTTTTGTCCGCTTGTTCTTATAGGACCGAAAGGACTGCGGCTGAAAAGACGGTGTCTTTTTCTGTTGGGAGGGGGTCTGAGGTAAAAAGGTGGATTTTCCGGCAGTTGCCGTGGCCACCAGATCCGATAGACCGACGCCAAATAATTCCTCCCCTTTATACGGCAATACTTCCATATGTCGTTTGGAATCCGCATCACCTGACCACTGTCGCGTCTATAAACTCCTTCTGGCAGATATGGACATCGCATTTACTCTCGATGCCAGAGTGCAAATATCTCTCTGAGCATCTCGCATATAAAGGAAAGCATCCTTTAATTGCTCTATAGTCAATAAAATACTGTCCCTATCCAGGGTATCAATATTTTCAGTCAGGGAATCCAACCAGACGACCCCAGCACTGCACATCCAGGCTGAGGCGATGGCTGGTCGCAGTATAACACCAGTATGTGTGTATATACTTTTTAGGGTAGTTTCCAGTCTCCTATCAGCTGGATCCCTGAGGGCGGCCGTATCAGGAGACGGTAACGCCACTTGTTTTGATAAGCGTGTGAGCGCCTTATCCACCCTAGGGGGTGTTTCCCCGCGCGCCCTAACCTCTGGCGGGAAAGGGTATAATGCTAATAACTTTTTTGAAATTAGCACTTTTCTATCTGGGTTAACCCACGCTTCATCACATACATCATTTAATTCCTCTGATTCAGGAAAACTACAGGTAGTTTTTTCACCCCCCACATAATACCCCTTTTTGTGGTACTTGCAGTATCAGAGATATGCAAAGCCTCCTTCATTGCCGTGATCATATAACGTGTGGCCCTACTTGAAAATACGTTTGTTTCATCACCGTCGACACTAGATTCAGTGTCTGTGTCTGGGTCTGTGTCGACCGACTGAGGTAAAGGGCGCTTTACAGCCCCTGACGGTGTCTGAGACGCCTGGGCAGGTACTAACTGGTTTGCCGGCCGTCTCATGTCGTCAACTGATTTTTGTAATGTGCTGACATTATCACGTAATTCCATAAACAAAGCCATCCATTCCGGTGTCGACTCCCTGGGGGGTGACATCACCATTATCGGCAATTGCTCTGCCTCCACACCAACATCGTCCTCATACATGTCGACACACACGTACCGACACACAGCAGACACACAGGGAATGCTCTTATCGAAGACAGGACCCCACTAGCCCTTTGGGGAGACAGAGGGAGAGTTTGCCAGCACACACCCAAGCGCTATAATATATATGGGAACAACCTTATATAAGTGTTGTTCCTTATAGCAGCTTAAATATATCAAAATATCGCCAAAAAATGCCCCCCCTCTCTGTTTTACCCTGTTTCTGTAGTGCAGTGCAGGGGAGAGTCCTGGGAGCCTTCCTCACAGCGGAGCTGAGCAGGAAAATGGCGCTGTGTGCTGAGGAGAATAAGCCCCGCCCCCTATTTCGGCGGGCTTTTCTCCCGGAGTTTTAGATATCTGGCATGGGTTAAATACATACATATAGCCTCAATGGCTATATGTGATGTATTCTTTTGCCATAAAGGTATTAAATATTGCTGCCCAGGGCGCCCCCAGCAGCGCCCTGCACCCTCCGTGACCGCTTGGTGTGAAGTGTGTGACAACAATGGCGCACAGCTGCAGTGCTGTGCGCTACCTTCATGAAGACTGAAGAGCCTTCTGCCGCCTGTTTCCGGACCTTCAATCTTCAGCATCTGTAAGGGGGGTCGGCGGCGCGGCTCCGGGACGAACCCCAGGGTGAGACCTGTGTTCCGACTCCCTCTGGAGCTAATGGTGTCCAGTAGCCTAAGAATCCAATCCATCCTGCACGCAAGTGAGTTGAAATTCTCTCCCCTAAGTCCCTCGATGCAGTGAGCCTGTTGCCAGCAGGACTCACTGAAAATAAAAACCCTAAAAACTTTTTCTAAGCAGCTCTTTAGGAGAGCCACCTAGATTGCACCCTGCTCGGACGGGCACAAAAACCTAACTGAGGCTTGGAGGAGGGTCATAGGGGGAGGAGCCAGTACACACCACCTAATCCTAAAGCTTTATTTTTGTGCCCTGTCTCCTGCGGAGCCGCTATTCCCCATGGTCCTGACGGAGTCCCCAGCATCCACTTAGGACGTTAGAGAAAGCGGTGATACACAGCGTAACCTGCCTAGAAACGAGTTTGGATTTGCAAGATGCTGCTACTGGTGCCGCCGCTGCTGCTGTTGCTGCGGGAGACCATACATCTACCCAGTGGGCTGTCACAGTCATATAATCCTTAGTCTGCCCTGTTCCACTTGTCCACATGTCCGTGGTTAAGTGGACAGTGGGTACAACTGCATTTTGTAGGCTTATAAGGACACTTTTTCTGACGTCTCTGTACATTCTCGGTATCGCCTGCCTAGAGAAGAGGAACCTAGATGGGATTTGATACCGGGGACACAGTACCTCAAACAATTCTCTAAGTCCCACTGAACTAATGGCGGATAACGGACGCACATCTAACACCAACATAGCTGTCAAGGCCTCAGTTATCCACTTTGCAAAAGGATGACTGCTGTCATATTTCATCTTCCTCACAAAGGACTATTGGACAGTCAATTGCTTACTGGAAGTAGTACAAGTGGTCTTCTGACTTCCCCTCTGGGATGATGATCGACTCCCAGCAGCAACAATAGCAGCGGCAGAAATAGGAGCTTGGGTACAAGAGGAAGAAGGGATTTAGGTGTCAGTGGACTGCTTACGCTCTTACCCAAAGTTTCACAACTTGACACTGACTTCTGATGAATGCGCTGCACAGGACGTATATGGGAGGATAGGATGCTCCTAGGTGGTTAACAGCCTTACCCCTACTTATTACAATCAATCGACAGAGGCAACACACGGCTTGACACCTGTTGTCAGGATTTGTGGAGAAATAATTCCACACCGAAGAGGTGGCTTTTTTGGTAGTTTGCCCAGGCATCACAATGGGCTTCTTCATCCCACGGACAACAGGTGTCTCCCCTGATGCCTGACTTAAACAAACCACATCACCATCAGAATCCTCATCGTCAACTTCCTCCTCAGCACCAACAACACCCATATCCTCATCCTGGTGTACTTCAACAGTGACATCTTCAATTTCAATATCAGGAACTGGACTGTGGGTGCACTTTCCAGCACTTGCAGGGGGCGTGCAAATGGTTGAAGGAACCACCTCTTCCCGTCCAGTGTTGGAAAGGTCAGGCATTGCAACCGCCGACACACTTGGACTCTCCTTGGGGATTTACTATCTTAGAACGCACAGTTCTTTTCTTTCCAGCTTAACTCTTTTACTTTTTCTAGCGGGAGGATGAGGGCTTCCATCGTCATGTGAAACTGAACCACTAGTCATGAACATAGGCCAGGGCCATAACCGTTCCTTGCCACTCCGTGTCGTAAATGGCATATTGGCAACTTTATGTTTCTCCTCAGACCATTTAAATTTCTTTTTTTGGGTCTTTTTACTGAGCTTTGGCTTTTTGGATTTTACATGCCCTCTACGATCACATTGGGCATCGGCCTTGGCAGACGACGTTGATGGCATTTCATCAACTATGTCATGACTAGTGGCAGCAGCTTCAGCACTAGGAGGAAGTGGTTCTTGATCTTTCCATATTTTATCCTCCAAATTTTTGTTCTCCTTTTCTGGAGTTATATAACACAATATGCGGCACAGGAATGACTGATGGCTGATGCACAGGACACTACCACTGGTCTGATGCAGCACAACACAGCAACACTGTAAGGGACTTGTTGTTATTATAATTTACTATTATACGGCAGCAGTGGACATATGGCTGCAGAGTATACCACTGTGGCTGCCTGGTCACAGGAATGACTGATGGCTGATGCACAGGACACTACCACTGGTCTGATGCAGCACAACACAGCAACACTGTAAGGGACTTGTTGTTATTATAATTTACTATTATACGGCAGCAGTGGACATATGGCTGCAGAGTATACCACTGTGGCTGCCTGGTCACAGGAATGACTGATGGCTGATGCACAGGACACTACCACTGGTCTGATGCAAGACAACACAGCAACACTGTAAGGGACTTGTTGTTGTTATTATTATTATACGGCAGCAGTGGATATATGGCAGCAGAGTATACCACTGTGACTGCCTGGTCACTGGAATGACTGATGGCTGATACACAGGACACTACCACTGGACTGATTCAGCACAATACACCACCAGTGAACTGCTGCAGCACAACACAGCTGCACTGGACATATGGCAGCAGAGGACACAACCACTGTGACTAGACAAATACAGCACAAGACAGGGACACTGAGAGAACGAGACACGTCCTCTCTCTACACTCTCCAATGCCGGAGTGAAAATGGCGGCGACGCGCGGCTCCTTACATGGAATCCAAACCCCGCTAGAATCCGACAGCGGGATGATGACGTTTTGCCTCGTTCTGGTTTCCGAGTCAGGCGGGAAAACCCGAGCCTGACTTGGATCCGAGCTCGGGTAGTGAAGTTCGGGGTGGTTCGGTTCTCTGAGAACCGAACCCGCTCATCTCTATTGGGAATACACATGAGGGGTTATTCAGATGTGGTTGGAGTTGCTATTACTTCCTTGGAAGCAGCAGTGATATCGCTGTATGATGATGCAGCAGGAGGCGTCTAATACAAGTAGATACCTACTGCTGTAGCTATCTGAGCTGCGTCATAGGATCCATGGGGATGCGCAGGCCACCCGTCGCAGATGCCAGGAAATCTCCATCTTATTACGGACAATCCCTGGCTTTTTCCCTCCCCTAAACGGTGGCGACACACCTCCCCCCAGACAGCAGCAGTCAATCACTGAGAGTCTACTGCCGTTCTCCTTCCTACATCACAGGATCTATTCTCGCACATGTACAATGGGTCCTGTGCATGCACAAAGTATCGATAATCAGTACTTTGCTGCATGAGAACCAGCAGCCACCAAACCTGAATCAGGTCCACTAAACGATAGACATTCCGATTTGTCCGGAAACTACATATCGGTCTTAGATCGTTGTAGTGTGTACCCACCCTTGATCATGTTTTATCGCAACAAAACATATCATGTCTGCTGATCTGATATTTCTGGCAGACCTGGAAGTGTGTACGCACTCCTCCAGTCACAATCTTACCAGCAGATGGTTTTACAGGAGGATTGTGGACTGTAATAGTGTGTACGTATGAAAGTGCATGTTCATTCGGACTTGCAGGGGGCTTGCAAATGGTTGAAGGAACCACCTCTTCCCGTCCAATGGCCCTCATTCCGAGTTGTTCGCTCGCTAGCTGCTTTTAGCAGCATTGCACACGCTAAGCCGCCGCCTACTGGGAGTGAATCTTAGCTTAGCAAAATTGCGAACGAAAGATTCTCAAAATTGCAAATAGAAATTTCTAAGCAGTTTCTGAGTAGCTCGAGACTTACTCTTCCAGTGCGATCAGTTCAGTCAGTTTCGTTCCTGGTTTGACGTCACAAACACACCCAGCGTTCGCCCAGACACTCCCCCGTTTCTCTAGCCACTCCCGCGTTTTTCCCAGAAACGGCAGCGTTTTTTCACACACTCCCATAAAACGGCCAGTTTCCGCCCAGAAACACCCACTTCCTGTCAATCACACTCCGATCACCAGAACGAAGAAAAAACCTTGTAATGCCGTGAGTAAAATACCAAACTTCTTAGCAAATTTACTTGGCGCAGTCGCAGTGCGAACATTGCGCATGCGCAATTAGCGGAAAATCGCTGCGATGCGAAGAAAATTACCGAGCGAACAGCTCGGAATGAGGGCCAGTGTTGGGAAGGTCAGGCATTGCAACCGCCGACACACTTGGACTCTCCTTGGGGATTTGTGATACCATCTTAGAATGCACAGTTCTTTTCTGTGCTTTTTCCAGCTTAACTCTTTTACTTTTTCTAGCGGGAGGATGAGGGCTTCCATCGTCATGTGAAACTGAACCACTAGTCATGAACATAGGCCAGGGCCATAACCGTTCCTTGCCACTCCGTGTGGTAAATGGCATATTGGCAAGTTTATGTTTCTCCTCAGACCATTTAAATTTCTTTTTTTGGGTCTTTTTACTGAGCTTTGGCTTTTTGGATTTTACATGCCCTCTACTATCACATTGGGCATCGGCCTTGGCAGACGACGTTGATGGCATTTCATCAACTATGTCATGACTAGTGGCAGCAGCTTCAGCACTAGGAGGAAGTGGTTCTTGATCTTTCCATATTTTATCCTCCAAATTTTTGTTCTCCTTTTCTGGAGTTATATAACACAATATGCGGCACAGGAATGACTGATGGCTGATGCACAGGACACTACCACTGGTCTGATGCAGGACAACACAGCAACACTGTAAGGGACTTGTTATTATAATTTATTATTATACGGCAGCAGTGGACATATGGCTGCAGAGTATACCACTGTGACTGCCTGGTCACTGGAATGACTGATGGCTGATGCACAGGACACTACCACTGGTCTGATGCAGGACAACACAGCAACACTGTAAGGGACTTGTTATTATAATGAATTATTATATGGCAGCAGTGGCAGGGCCGAAACTAGGATTTTCGTCACCCGGGGCAAGGCATGAATTTCGCGCCCCCCTCCCGCTTCTGTCAAATGGCCTTCCAGCAGCGTGTTCTATTATGTGTCCCCTGTGTGTCCCCATACGTTACATTAAATCATTACACTACATGCCCCATACGCTGCACTGCATCTCTACACATTGTACTACACCACAAAACATGCCCCTATACACACACACACACACACACACACACACACACACACACACACACACACACACACACACACACACACCCTCCCAACTGCAGCTGTGAGGAAAGCAATTAGGAGTGGACCCAGTGGAGTTCAGAAACTTGGGCCCAAAAATGTAGTGCATCAGATGGGGAGGCACAGGGGTTTCAGAGCAGTCAGCCTTATAGTGTGAGAACTGAGGCACCATTTTGAGGCAGTCACTTGTGTGATCTACACAAGTGACTGCCTCAAAATGGTGCCTCAGTTCTCACACTATAAGGCAGTCCAGTAACACATACACTAACAGCGAAAACTGGGGGAAGCCACTGGGGCTGGAGACTCACCACCAAAGCAGGAGGCAGAGAGGACTGCGGGCTGTGCCTCATGGAACTCTGATCAGACAAGCCGTGCACACAGCGGGAGATAGAGCCGCAGGAAGATCCGGACAGAAGACCCGACATCAGGAGGGCTTCATACAGCAGCACGTGAGAGGAAAGTCTGTGGTGGGCAGCAGGAGGGAACTCCTCTCATTCATTCTCTTCACTGCGCTTCCCGCTGTCCCTCCACAGCTGCCTCCTATACCCGGAAGTCCCGCTGCAGTCAGATGAGGGAGGGGAGGCGTGAGGGGAGGGGAGGGGAGGGGTGGGGAGGGGAGGCGGAACATCTGAAGGGCAGACTCGGAAACGCTGCCTGCACCCGTGATCAATGTCTACGGCATCGCTGCTGCAGCGGTAGGTCGGTGACAATCAGGGTGGATGCGCATTGCGCGCCCCCTCAACACCGGCGCCCGGGTCACATGCCCCCTTAGCCCCCCCTCTAGTTACGGCCCTGGCAGTGGACATATGGCGGCAGAGTATACCACTGTGACTGCCTGGTCACTGGAATGACTGATGGCTGATGCACAGGACACTACCACTGGTCTGATGCAGGACAACACAGCAACACTGTAAGGGACTTGTTATTATAATGAATTATTATATGGCAGCAGTGGACATATGGCGGCAGAGTATACCACTGTGGCTGCCTGGTCACAGGACTGACTGATGGCTGATGCACAGGACACTACCACTGGTCTGATACAGGACAACACAGCAACACTGTAAGGGACTTGTTGTTGTTATTATTATTATTGGCCCTCATTCCGAGTTGTTCGCTCGCAAGGCGATTTTAGCAGAGTTACACACGCTAAGCCTCCGCCTACTGGGAGTGAATCTTAGCTTCTTAAAATTGCGAATGATGTATTCGCAATATTGCGATTACAAACTACTTAGCAGTTTCAGAGTAGCTTCAGACTTACTCGGCATCTGCGATCAGTTCAGTGCTTGTCGTTCCTGGTTTGACGTCACAAACACACCCAGCGTTCGCCCAGACACTCCCCCGTTTCTCCAGCCACTCCCGCGTTTTTTCCGGAACCGGTAGCGTTTTTATCCACACGCCCATAAAACGCAGTGTTTCCGCCCAGTAACACCCATTTCCTGTCAATCACATTACGATCGCCGGAGCGAAGAAAAAGCCGTGAGTAAAAAAACTATCTTCATAGCAAAATTACTTGGCGCAGTCGCAGTGCGAACATTGCGCATGCGTACTAAGCAGAAAAACGCTGCGATGCGAAGAAAATCACAGAGCGAACGACTCGGAATGAGGGCCATTATACGGCAGCAGTGGACATATGGCAGCAGAGTATACCACTGTGACTGCCTGGTCACTGGAATGACTGATGGCTGATACACAGGACACTACCACTGGTCTGATGCAGCACAATACACCACCAGTGAACTGCTGCAGCACAACACAGCTGCACTGGACATATGGCAGCAAGAGGACACAAACACTGTGACTAGACAAATACAGCACAAGACAGGGACACTGAGAGAACGAGACACGTCCTCTCTCTACACTCTCCAATGCCGGAGTGAAAATGGCGGGGACGCGCGGCTCCTTACATAGAATCCGAACCCCGCTAGAATCCGACAGCGGGATGATGACGTTTTGCCTCGTTCTGGTTTCCGAGTCAGGCGGGAAAACCCGAGCCTGACTTGGATCCGAGCTCGGGTAGTGAAGTTCGGGGTGGTTCGGTTCTCTGAGAACCGAACCCGCTCATCTCTATTGGGAATACACATGAGGGGTTATTCAGATGTGGTTGGAGTTGCTATCACTTCCTTGGAAGCAGCAGTGATAGCGCTGTATGATGATGCAGCAGGAGGCGTCTAATACAAGTAGATACCTACTGCTGTAGCGATCTGAGCTGCGTCATAGGATCCATGGGGATGCGCAGGCCACCCGTCGCAGATGCCAGAAAATCTCCATCTTATTACGGACAATCCCTGGCCTCTTCCCTCCCCTAAACGGTGGCGACACACCTCCCCCCAGACAGCAGCAGTCAATCACTGAGAGTCTACTGCCGTTCTCCTTCCTACATCACAGGATCTATTCTCGCACATGTACAATGGGTCCTGTGCATGCACAAAGTATCGATAATCAGTACTTTGCTGCATGAGAACCAGCAGCCACCAAACCTGAATCAGGTCCACTAAACGATAGACATTCCGATTTGTCCGGAAACTACATATCGGTCTTAGATCGTTGTAGTGTGTACCCACCCACGATCATGTTTTATCGCAACAAAACATATCATGTCTGCTGATCTGATATTTCTGGCAGACCTGGAAGTGTGTACGCACTCCTCCAGTCACAATCTTACCAGCAGATGGTTTTACAGGAGGATTGTGGACTGTAATAGTGTGTACGTATGAAAGTGCATGTTCATTCGGACTTGCAGGGGGCTTGCAAATGGTTGAAGGAACCACCTCTTCCCGTCCAATGGCCCTCATTCCGAGTTGTTCGCTCGCTAGCTGCTTTTAGCAGCATTGCACACGCTAAGCCGCCGCCTACTGGGAGTGAATCTTAGCTTAGCAAAATTGCGAACGAAAGATTCTCAAAATTGCAAATAGAAATTTCTAAGCAGTTTCTGAGTAGCTCGAGACTTACTCTTCCAGTGCGATCAGTTCAGTCAGTTTCGTTCCTGGTTTGACGTCACAAACACACCCAGCGTTCGCCCAGACACTCCCCCGTTTCTCCAGCCACTCCCGCGTTTTTCCCAGAAACTGCAGCGTTTTTTCACACACTCCCATAAAACGGCCAGTTTCCGCCCAGAAACACCCACTTCCTGTCAATCACACTCCGATCACCAGAACGAAGAAAAAACCTTGTAATGCCGTGAGTAAAATACCAAACTTCTTAGCAAATTTACTTGGCGCAGTCGCAGTGCGAACATTGCGCATGCGCAATTAGCGGAAAATCGCTGCGATGTGAAGAAAATTACCGAGCGAACAGCTCGGAATGAGGGCCAGTGTTGGGAAGGTCAGGCATTGCAACCGCCGACACACTTGGACTCTCCTTGGGGATTTGTGATACCATCTTAGAATGCACAGTTCTTTTCTGTGCTTTTTCCAGCTTAACTCTTTTACTTTTTCTAGCGGGAGGATGAGGGCTTCCATCGTCATGTGAAACTGAACCACTAGTCATGAACATAGGCCAGGGCCATAACCGTTCCTTGCCACTCCGTGTGGTAAATGGCATATTGGCAAGTTTATGTTTCTCCTCAGACCATTTAAATTTCTTTTTTTGGGTCTTTTTACTGAGCTTTGGCTTTTTGGATTTTACATGCCCTCTACTATCACATTGGGCATCGGCCTTGGCAGACGACGTTGATGGCATTTCATCAACTATGTCATGACTAGTGGCAGCAGCTTCAGCACTAGGAGGAAGTGGTTCTTGATCTTTCCATATTTTATCCTCCAAATTTTTGTTCTCCTTTTCTGGAGTTATATAACACAATATGCGGCACAGGAATGACTGATGGCTGATGCACAGGACACTACCACTGGTCTGATGCAGGACAACACAGCAACACTGTAAGGGACTTGTTATTATAATTTATTATTATACGGCAGCAGTGGACATATGGCTGCAGAGTATACCACTGTGACTGCCTGGTCACTGGAATGACTGATGGCTGATGCACAGGACACTACCACTGGTCTGATGCAGGACAACACAGCAACACTGTAAGGGACTTGTTATTATAATGAATTATTATATGGCAGCAGTGGCAGGGCCGAAACTAGGATTTTCGTCACCCGGGGCAAGGCATGAATTTTGCGCCCCCCTCCCGCTTCTGTCAAATGGCCTTCCAGCAGCGTGTTCTATTATGTGTCCCCTGTGTGTCCCCATACGTTACATTAAATCATTACACTACATGCCCCATACGCTGCACTGCATCTCTACACATTGTACTACACCACAAAACATGCCCCTATACACACACACACACACACACACACACACACACACACACACACACACACACACACACACACACACACACACACACCCTCCCAACTGCAGCTGTGAGGAAAGCAATTAGGAGTGGACCCAGTGGAGTTCAGAAACTTGGGCCCAAAAATGTAGTGCATCAGATGGGGAGGCACAGGGGTTTCAGAGCAGTCAGCCTTATAGTGTGAGAACTGAGGCACCATTTTGAGGCAGTCACTTGTGTAATCTACACAAGTGACTGCCTCAAAATGGTGCCTCAGTTCTCACACTATAAGGCAGTCCAGTAACACATACACTAACAGCGAAAACTGGGGAAAGCCACTGGGGCTGGAGACTCACCACCAAAGCAGGAGGCAGAGAGGACTGCGGGCTGTGCCTCATGGAACTCTGATCAGACAAGCCGTGCACACAGCGGGAGATAGAGCCGCAGGAAGATCCGGACAGAAGACCCGACATCAGGAGGGCTTCATACAGCAGCACGTGAGAGGAAAGTCTGTGGTGGGCAGCAGGAGGGAACTCCTCTCATTCATTCTCTTCACTGCGCTTCCCGCTGTCCCTCCACAGCTGCCTCCTATACCCGGAAGTCCCGCTGCAGTCAGATGAGGGAGGGGAGGCGTGAGGGGAGGGGAGGGGAGGCGGAACATCTGAAGGGCAGACTCGGAAACGCTGCCTGCACCCGTGATCAATGTCTACGGCATCGCTGCTGCAGCGGTAGGTCGGTGACAATCAGGGTGGATGCGCATTGCGCGCCCCCTCAACACCGGCGCCCGGGTCACATGCCCCCTTAGCCCCCCCCCCTAGTTACGGCCCTGGCAGTGGACATATGGCGGCAGAGTATACCACTGTGACTGCCTGGTCACTGGAATGACTGATGGCTGATGCACAGGACACTACCACTGGTCTGATGCAGGACAACACAGCAACACTGTAAGGGACTTGTTATTATAATGAATTATTATATGGCAGCAGTGGACATATGGCGGCAGAGTATACCACTGTGGCTGCCTGGTCACAGGACTGACTGATGGCTGATGCACAGGACACTACCACTGGTCTGATACAGGACAACACAGCAACACTGTAAGGGACTTGTTGTTGTTATTATTATTATTGGCCCTCATTCCGAGTTGTTCGCTCGCAAGGCGATTTTAGCAGAGTTACACACGCTAAGCCTCCGCCTACTGGGAGTGAATCTTAGCTTCTTAAAATTGCGAATGATGTATTCGCAATATTGCGATTACAAACTACTTAGCAGTTTCAGAGTAGCTTCAGACTTACTCGGCATCTGCGATCAGTTCAGTGCTTGTCGTTCCTGGTTTGACGTCACAAACACACCCAGCGTTCGCCCAGACACTCCCCCGTTTCTCCAGCCACTCCCGCGTTTTTTCCGGAAACGGTAGCGTTTTTATCCACACGCCCATAAAACGCCGTGTTTCCGCCCAGTAACACCCATTTCCTGTCAATCACATTACGATCGCCGGAGCGAAGAAAAAGCCGTGAGTAAAAAAACTATCTTCATAGCAAAATTACTTGGCGCAGTCGCAGTGCGAACATTGCGCATGCGTACTAAGCAGAAAAACGCTGCGATGCGAAGAAAATCACCGAGCGAACGACTCGGAATGAGGGCCATTATACGGCAGCAGTGGACATATGGCAGCAGAGTATACCACTGTGACTGCCTGGTCACTGGAATGACTGATGGCTGATACACAGGACACTACCACTGGTCTGATGCAGCACAATACACCACCAGTGAACTGCTGCAGCACAACACAGCTGCACTGGACATATGGCAGCAAGAGGACACAAACACTGTGACTAGACAAATACAGCACAAGACAGGGACACTGAGAGAACGAGACACGTCCTCTCTCTACACTCTCCAATGCCGGAGTGAAAATGGCGGGGACGCGCGGCTCCTTACATAGAATCCGAACCCCGCTAGAATCCGACAGCGGGATGATGACGTTTTGCCTCGTTCTGGTTTCCGAGTCAGGCGGGAAAACCCGAGCCTGACTTGGATCCGAGCTCGGGTAGTGAAGTTCGGGGTGGTTCGGTTCTCTGAGAACCGAACCCGCTCATCTCTATTGGGAATACACATGAGGGGTTATTCAGATGTGGTTGGAGTTGCTATCACTTCCTTGGAAGCAGCAGTGATAGCGCTGTATGATGATGCAGCAGGAGGCGTCTAATACAAGTAGATACCTACTGCTGTAGCGATCTGAGCTGCGTCATAGGATCCATGGGGATGCGCAGGCCACCCGTCGCAGATGCCAGGAAATCTCCATCTTATTACGGACAATCCCTGGCCTCTTCCCTCCCCTAAACGGTGGCGACACACCTCCCCCCAGACAGCAGCAGTCAATCACTGAGAGTCTGCTGCCGTTCTCCTTCCTACATCACAGGATCTATTCTCGCACATGTACAATGGGTCCTGTGCATGCACAAAGTAATGATAATCAGTACTTTGCTGCATGAGAACCAGCAGCCACCAAACCTGAATCAGGTCCACTAAACGATAGACATTCCGATTTGTCCGGAAACTACATATCGGTCTTAGATCGTTGTAGTGTGTACCCACCCACGATCATGTTTTATCGCAACAAAACATATCATGTCTGCTGATCTGATATTTCTGGCAGACCTGGAAGTGTGTACGCACTCCTCCAGTCACAATCTTACCAGCAGATGGTTTTACAGGAGGATTGTGGACTGTAATAGTGTGTACGTATGAAAGGGCATGTTCATTCGGACTTTCAGCCGTCAGTGAAATTGGAATAACGATCAGATCTCAAGTATGAGACTGTTTGTAGTGTACCCTGTCTTTAGGCCTGTTTCAGAACACGTCTCACGCATTGCAGATGTGGCAAAGATAAAATATTTCAGGTTTGTGTTTTACCAATACTTACAGCTTCTCTGCTTCAGTACTTTTCATGAAATTTTCATATACACCACATAAACACCATAAATATACCGGGCCATCTCCCTTACAGTATTGTATATCATGTATATTAATCCTCTGATGGGCTCAGATTGCAACAAAACATAATACATCATTTGGCTAGGTCACACTAACAGTGATCATGAAGGTTGGACTCCTATGACCAGGTCCAGGCTCATCATACAAGAAAACATTGCCATTATTTTATACCCATGTTTATGTTACATGTCTGCATGTTTAGCTCCTAGCAACAATAATACATTACTGTACATCCTAAGTTCTGTTCCTATATAGCTGCATACAGAGTGGCTGCTGCAAACCGGACAGCCGCCAGAGGGCTCTGCTAGGTGGGACACCCTGGGCAGCAGGCGTGCCCCCGCTGACGTCACGTTACCAGGTGACGGGAGAGACGCTGAGATTAGCAGAGATGCGGAAGCTGCGAGTCGCCGCGCATGCGCAGTGAGGGCGCCTGGGACACTCCGCACGATCTGGCTGCTGCAATAGCCGGGGACCTGGCAACGCTGTTATTAGGCGCGGGCAGGTGCTGCTGGGGGAATGGAGGAGGCCGAAGAGGTAGATGTGCCGGAGTATTATGTGGAGGAGGATGAGGAAGAAGAAGAAGAAGGAGAGGAAGGCTGTAAGGAGTTGTATGAATTCCAGCCTCTCCCCACGTTGCTGGAAGATGAGGTGAGGGGGACTTACGTCCATGTATCCATTCCCAGGTTATACGCACCCCCATCCATCCCTCCTAACCGGGCACATGCAGCCTGGGGTTCTCTAACTTTGCAGGAACTACAATGCCCAGCAGGCCCAGCCAGCCGCAGACTTGCATCCATCACTGGTAGCTCCACTACAGCCAGAGAAACTGGTCCTTTGCAGCCCTTCTGTGGCCTGTAGGCTTTGTAAATCTGCTACAATCCACTCATATCAGGATATATACATATTTATGTTACACATGCAGTGATAGACCATTCCTGATCTTAAAGGGACTGCTTTGCTTCAGTAATGTCTACTTGTGACCCGGCTCTAAATTATATTTTTGATATTCTTGTAAAATGTTGATGAGTTGTTAACTTCGTAATGCTTAATATGGTACTCTCTGGGGGTATGATACATTTTCATGCATGATACAGGCTTCAAGTTTGTGATTTCCGTGATGGGGCTGATTCAGAGTTGAAGCGAGTACTATAACTGCACTTGGGCAAAGCATGGCCCTCATTCTGAGTTGTTCGCTCGGTAAAAATCTTCGCATCGCAGCGATTTTCCGCTTAATGCGCATGCGCAATGTCCGCACTGCGACTGCGCCAAGTAAATTTGCTATGCAGTTAGGAATTTTACTCAGCTTTTTCATCGGTCTGGCGATCGTAATGTGATTGACAGGAAATGGGTGTTACTGGGCGGAAACAGGCCGTTTTATGGGCGTGTGGGAAAAAACGCTACCGTTTCCGGAAAAAACGCAGGAGTGTCTGGAGAAACGGGGGAGTGTCTGGGCGAACGCTGGGAGTGTTTGTGACGTCAAACCAGGAACGACAAGCACTGAACTGATCGCAGATGCCGAGTAAGTCTGAAGCTACTCAGAAACTGCTACGAGGTGTGTAATCGCAATATTGCGAATACATCGTTCGCAATTTTAAGATGCTAAGATTCACTCCCAGTAGGCGGCGGCTTAGCATGAGCAAATCTGCTAAAATTCACTTGCGAGCGAACAACTCGGAATGAGGGCCCATGTTTCAATGGAAGGATTGCAGATATACAATATATACTTCTAGGGGGACTTGGAGGAGTTTGAGGCACCTTGCCGCTGTGGGAATGCTTTTGGTACTGTTGCTCTGGGCTTGTGTATAGGGCATCTTCTAAGTTCTCTGGTGTAATTCATGCACATGGAAAGCAGAGTTCCCAATTCAGTAATTGTTCTTTAATTTTCACATCTGAAAGAGAAGAGACTTATCTGCAGCCTGAGCAGCCCCCTTCACCCAGCCCGATTCGTCTAAACGTGTTCACTCCCCTGTGGGGTAGCGAACACTTGTGAGTGAGATCCCACCTCCGTAAAGTGCGACGAATGTCGTGGTAATACGGCCAGGTGAAAAAGTCGCTGGCAGTTAAATTCTACCATAATGTTGTTAACATTTTCTATTCGGTAAACTGCCCCTCCGTTCTGTTGAGTTATAGTTGCTTAGGGTCAATTCAATTAGACTTGCCCGCGTGTCTGTGAGTGTAAGTGTGACTAAATGCTGCAATAACAGTAGCTTTGGACTCGCTGATTTTTGTGTGTAGTCCCAACTGGGGCTGTGAGTTCAGGCCGTGAGGGGGGCAAAGTAAGGTGCCGTTGATGGTATTTCCACGCCACTGCAATGGCAGCTCACCCCCCTCTTGCTTTATTGAATCCATCCATTACAGTTTATTCCATAATGTAGTTGTTCCTTACCACTTTGATGCCATATGACATGCAAGTTATTATTTTACAGTATTGTTGTACGTAAGTAAAATCAGAATTGAGGGTGAAGCCACAATCCCACATAGAAGTTTCTTTCTTTATATAGGAACTTTAATACCTTATTAAACATACACCTAGTTTTACATTAGCTATTACTCTTAACTATACTTCTATAAAAAAAAAAATTCTCCTTTTCAAAATCTCTCCTGATGGGAAACCACGTATTGCTGCCAGATAGACACAGGGCCTCGTTCAGAGATGGATGCATTTGCACGCCCGCTGAGTCTTTGTACGCAGCGGCTGTGCTAAAATATGTTAAAGCTGCAGGAGGCAACTTATGTATATAGACGCCACCTGCCGGCTTCTATGATCCTCTGCTGTGTCCAGGGGTGCAGCATCGGATCATCTGCATGAATATCGGCCATCTGAGTAATCCTCAGTTTACTCATGCAGCCAGGGCTAGTGACAGTGCTGCCATGGCATTCGGCACCATTTTGAAGGCGTGACATCGCCATTTTCTGAAAATCATGCTGTGGCTTAGGGGACACTACAACCATCATTGCAGACAAAGATTTGCATATGTGCAGTACATATCCTGTTCATGCAAACCACGGGCCAGTAGACAAAAATGCATTTGTCTTCATTTTTATACATTAGCATGCGCACCGTGGCTAAAGGGGACTGGAAACGTACCTGCCCTCGCAATGTGTTAATTGTGATAAGTTCCCTTTTTGTGATAAGGATGCATTGATGTTGCTGTGACATTGTGTCACATGATTACACATACTTGCCTACTCCCCAAGATTGTCTGAGAGGATCCTGAATCTCAGGTGGTCTCCTGAAGGCCACCTGACGACAGCTGGTCGCAGCTGCTCCCTTCCTGAGTAACGTGAACAATTCTGCCAGCCAATGACACAAATCGTGCTGAATTGCATTGTGGCCCCACCCCCATTTCCAATGCTGGTAATTGCGGCATTGTATAGTGGGAGGCGGGACCACAATAACAATCTCATCATCACACCTCAGGCACCGCCCACTTGTCTGTGACATGCCCCTGAAGTGTGCAGCACTGTCAACTTGTAGCAACATCAAAGGTCGGCATGTAGCAACTTTTTGCTGCTTTTGCGATCAACTTGACGCCGCCTATGGGGGAGTGTATTTTAGCATAGCAGGGCTGCGATCGCTTGTGCAGCCCTTCTATGCTTAAAATGTTTCCTACAAAACAAGACCAGGGTAAGAGTTACTTACCCTGTGCAACGAATCCAGCAACGTAGGTCCCGGGATTGACGTCAGACATCCGCCCTCCAATCGCCTGGATCCGCCTGCGTTTGCCTCACCACACCTGGAAAACGGTCAGTTGACGCCCCGGAGCGTCTCCCGCCTGTCAGTCTTCATGCGATCGCCGCTGCAATCACTTTGCGCTGGCGACGTCGCTGCCCGGCGATGACGCATGTGTGCATTGCTTGCGCCGTGCAGCCGCAGTCCCGATCTGTTCGCACTGCAGCGAAGAACCGCTGCGTGCGAACGGGTCGGAATGACTCCCTATATGCAGGAATTACAGGTGGGTAGAGGTAAATGTAAGGCACACTCTTGAGAGGAATAAGGGATATATAGATATCAAGGAAAACTATTGGATTGATTCAATTGTTTTTGGGCATCTAAAAATCCTGTCTGGACTGGACTTTTTTGACGCCCAAACAGTCACAATTCAATTGTGTTTGGGTGCACATCGCGCATGTTGTGCCCAAACAGACTGGGTTTTGCCACCTAACACGACTATACCCTAAACTTCCTGCTTTGGGCGTCCTAACGCCCGAGTTCCCACACCTTTGTTTCTTAATTAGGTGGTCAATGTTGTGTTTTTCCATATTTAAATATATTTTATTTGATAAAAGTTCTTTGAATGTGTTGTTAATGATCTCAGGACACAGATGGATGGGGCGTTTCAATTTTTTGCAGCACCTCCTACTAGGCATCAAAATTTATGGGCCCACAACAGAGCAATTTAGTCCAGCCACTCAGCCACGTAAGATGCGTTTCTTCTCACAGTCTCCTGAAGTGATAGAAGATAAGTGTGCAAATGGGCACCTGAACGGAGCAACAAATGAATTGCAACATCGGGTGCCTATTGGTATAGATGCCTAGCAGGGGGCTCCCAAGGCAATTGAATCCCCCCACAGTTTGCTTTATGACAGGTCTTCCTAAACTCTGTTCTCAAAGCAACCCAACAATCCATGTTTTAAGGATATCCATGCTTGTGCACAGATTGTTGTACATGGATATACTTAAACCTGGACTTTTAGGGTACCCTGAGGACTACGTTTTGGGAACCTCTGTCTTATGAATATTCATTAAACTAGTATGGGACTGCATCCAAGACGGACGCAGTGTCTATGTTCTTGCAGTTGAGCAGTTTTTTATACTGCTGCACATGTGCGGAAAGTCCTAGAAACCCTCACTGCACATGCTTGCAGCCAAGTGTCTGATGGCATTCGCAGTTGTGTACAGCATCGCAAACGCTTGAGAAGGAGTTTGTGTTCTCCGGCCCGTTTCAGGGTGGAGACTGGGAGGTGACCTAAAGTGAGCACAAAAAGGGGGCGTTTCATGTGCATGTTATGGGAGTGTTACAGGCAGCAGCATTCCTAATCACAAATCCACTGCGTCAGAGGCCATGTTTTAATTTAAGAGCGTAACCCCTATGTAGATGTTGAAGGTACAACCAATATTGCGTGGATGTTGGAGTGTTTACACTCTCTATCTCCATCGTCCACACCACGGACCTCAAAGTAGACATCTCAGCACTTGTATACGTCATCGTATGGTGGAGCATAAATCAAGCCCTTTATTTGTCCTATTTCAGAGTTGTACACAAACCAATGTGCTTGCAGGTGAGTATCAGCCAACTGTGCATTGATTTAAGTGCCTGCGATGGTCAAGTGACCTTAGGGCTACTCTGAACTTTGATAATTGTTTGAGCTACGATTGATGCTCGCACTTACAAAGCCGCTGGTGCGAATCTCCATATAGGGGGTCATTCCGAGTTGATCGCTCGCTAGCAGTTTTTAGCAGTTGTGCTAACGCTAGGCCGCCGCCCTTTGGGAGTGTATTTTAGCTTAGCAGAAGTGCGAACGAAAGGATCGCAGAGCGGCTACAAAAAAATATTGTGCAGTTTTAGAGTAGCTCCAGAACTACTCAGCGCTTGCGATCACTTCAGACCATTCAGTTCCGAATTTGACGTCACAAACACGCTCTGCGTTTGCCCAGCCATGCCTGCGTTTTCCCTGGCACGCCTGTGTTTTTCCGAACACTCCCTGAAAATGGTCAGTTGACACCCAGAAACGCCCACTTCATGTCAATCACTCTGCGGCTTCCTGTGCGTCTGAAAAGCGTCGCTAGACATTGTGTAAAAATACATCGCCCGTTGTGAAAGTACGTTGCGCGTGCGCACTGCGCCGCATACGCAGAAGTGCCGCTTTTTCACTTAATCGCTGTGCAAACATTTTTCACTAGCGATCAACTCGGAATGACCCCCATTGTCTCAAGTGGTTTCAGCATTTCCGCACATTAGCTACGTACAAATTCTCAGCTGTGAATACATTAGCGCACATCTCTGAATCTGTGAAAACAATGAAGAAGTGAGCCAGTAGAGAAGTTGCCCATGGCATCCAATCAGCATTGAAGTAACATTTATCAAGTGCATTCTATACAATTATAGATAGCTGCTGATTGGTTGCCATGGGCAACTTCATCCTGTTCACTGCTGCGTGCATCTTCCCCTATGAATTTAGCATTTGCTACTTACACTGTAATGCCACATATACTGGCATAAGCTTGGTGCATGTAGCCCTGGGCCAAATGTAATAAGCCTTAAAAAGTGCTAAAGTACCAGCCAATCGGCTTTCTAACTGCCATGTTACAGGATGTGTTTGGAAAATGACAGGAGCTGGTTGGTTGGTACTTACTCTTTATTACTCTCCTCTTGATCACTTTTTAAGGCTGAATACATTTGAGCTCCTGGGGGTAAATTTACTAAGATGGGAGTTCTATTTAATATAAGATGTTGCCCATAGCAACCAATCAGATTCCAGTTATTATCTTCTAGAAGGTGCTAGATAAATGAGAAGTAGAATCTGATTGGTTGCTATGGGCAACATCCCATCTTAAATAGAACTCCCATCTTAGTAAATTTAACCCCTGTTCTTTCCTGGGGTAAAACTGACACATCCTGTTCTGCAGGCTGCACAAAATGCATGTTGATTTTTCTGGCAACATTCGGCACCTGCTTTTATTCCAACATTATAAATAGTTAATCTCTTTAAAAAAGGAACTTCTCTGCAGCCAAAATGTCAGGATAAATACGTACTAGTAATAAGTTCTTGCCTGTTGCTGTTGGCGTCTCTTAAGTGTTTCGTAAGACAATTGCAGTCTGCTCAGGAATTTAGGAAACTTGGAAGATTCCGTGTCAAATTAGTAACTTTTGGCCAGATAGACTGTAACTGAGCTATCTGCATTTTGTTTCTACCTCCTCCTAGTCACTTGTGTTTCCCACACAAGTCGGATACACACTAGGCGATAAAAGCTCCGATCTGACAAAGCAACTATTGGCTGATTGTACTGATAAGGATGGCAAAAAGCCGGACAAACTGGGTCCGTCTTTTTGCCATCCGGGAGGGTCTTTCACACACAACGGCTTTGAGCCGTGTGTAATGCTGTGCGTATACGCGGCGGCTAAAAAAAACGTGTGTGTGTGAAAGCTCCCCTTCACACACACGGTTCACTGCTTACAAAGACGGCTCGGCCCCGGACCGGCAGCCAGACCTTCCAGTGGATATTTTCGGTTGCAACACGGCAGCCGTGCTGTCCCGTGCCGTGTGAAAGGACACATTGCTCTGGATGTGTCTCAGCAGCACGGCCGTGTCAAAAAGCCGTCCAGGATTTTGCCGGGCGGCGGGAGCCGGCGCGTGTGTTACAGCCCTTAGGCCTGTTTCACACACGCCGGTTTTGATCGGACGGCAAAAAGCCAGGTATAAGTTGTCCATTTTTTTGGGCTGGTCGGCAGTGCCTTTCACACACAACGGCTTTGAGCCATGTTTAATGATGTGCGCATGCGCAGTAGTGACACAAAAAACCCAGTGTGTGTGAAAGAGGCCATTCACAAACAGTCCACTGCCTTCAGGAACGGCACGCCCACGTGGATATTTCCGACTGCACCACGGCAACCGGGCTGTGGGCTTATGTATTCATTACAATCCTGACACAGCAAAAAGCCGTTCAGGAGTATTCCATGCCGGCTAATGTGAAAGGGGCCTTACTCTCCTGCCTGTCTGGACTAAAAAAAAAAAAAAAAAAACGTTCTGTGTGGCAATACAAGTCTTATTGTGTTTAGAAGTAGGGTGTACAGTCCAGCCCCCCACCCCCATATATATTCTATATTGGGTACATGTGTGTACACTTGTGGGCTGAGACTCCTTCAGCTTGGACTACACCTCTCTCATCTGTCCTAGTTTGCATACTTACCTGTGTGGTCTCCGCAGCTGTTATGTTTAGGCTGCAGGGGTCGGGGGAGGGTTAGGCTGCGGCCTTGGGTGGTTAGGTTTAGGCTGAGGGGAAGGGAGGTTAGGCTGCAGGTGGGGGGAGGGTTGGGCGGCCAAAGAGGTAAGGTAATTATACTTACCTTCCCCTCTCTGGATTCCGAACTTCAGGATGCTGCTGTCGGTATTCTAACCGCCGGCAAATCATACCCAACCTCTCAGATACCTACACACACTGCTGCAGAAGACCAGCCTGTCTGGAAGAAGACAGAGCTTCAGAAGCTGAGTAATTAAAGAATAATGGTTTCCAGAGCAAGTTCTTCAAGAAATCACTGCAGCTCATTTTCTCTCCTTCAATTGAATAGGAAAGACAATTGAATTGTGCTCCTTAAACTGCTGCTAGTTACTAGTGCGATGCCTTGGGGCAGTTGGGTTGTGCTGACCCAGGGTGTTTCGTGCTCTGGACTTGAACCTTAGGAATGTTAGGGATCCACCTGTTGAGGTTACTTGGCAGTTCTAGGTGGGCTCACATTTGTGGTCAATATTATATTAAGAATCTCAATTTTACTCCACGTTAAATTATAGAATTTATTATCTGTTCTAATTGCCAGTGTTCTTAGTGTTTAGCGTGTGCACCTGCATTTTCTTTTCTTTTTCTGGATGGCACTACAAGTCTTTAGCATGTTAGCACCTCTTATTATGTTTAGAAATAGGGTGTGCAGTCCAGGTCCCCCATATATCTTGCCTGTCTGGTTGATTTAGAATGTGCAGGGGGCGAGTAAATTGGAAAGTAATTAGCGTAAAGGCCCCCATACATCAGCAATCACAATAAAACTATCTTCAGATTCTGACCCCCCCCCCTCTTAGGGGCCCTATACACTAGCCGATCCGCCGCCGAGCTGCCCGACGGCGGATACGGCCGACGAGCGACCCGGCGGCGGGGGGCAGTGACGGGGGGAGTGAAGTTTCTTCACTCCCCCCGTCACGCGGCTGCATTGAAGTGCAGGCAAATATGGACGAGATCGTCCATATTGGCCTGCATGCACAGCCGACGGGAGACCAGCGATGAACGAGCGCGGAGCCTCATCATCATCATCATCATCATCATCGCTGGAGCCTCCACACTTAAAGATATGAACGAGTTCTCGTTCATTTATGAACGAGATCGTTCATATCTTTCCAAAAATCGGCCAGTGTGTAGGGCCTATTAGATTTAAAGATTCCCCAATCCACCAATCTGCACCCATACATTGCAGATATTTTTCGGTGATTTATAGATCATTTTCAGCAAATACAGATCGCCCAATCTTGAAAGGCTCATAGTTTACTAGAAACGGTCAGCAAATCTGCTGATTGTTACCATACACTAGCAATCTACAGCCCCAAAATGATCTGGGAAAGCCAACATGTTGGACAACCTGATTTAACAATCCCAATCGCTTTTTGGTCTGAATCCGCGATCTGCGTACCCCATACTTTGCAGGTTTATTTGCACAATGGCAAAATAGCAAATTGCCCTAATCGATTGCCAATGTATGGGGATCTTAAGGAAAAAGCTGCCGATAGCTAGTTTGAGGACTCGCTCTAGAATTGCCAACTCATCAGCTTAATAAGGAACGCCTATGAATTATACATGTTTTGTAGCTGCCTGATTAGCACCAGATGAGATGATTACCTCAATTCTGCCTCCTTATCACACCTGGTCCCAATAAGCCAGACCCAGAACCTGTGTAATTCATGTGTGCCTTATTAAAGAGATGAGCTTGGCATCCTTCCATCCATCCATCACACGTGGAGATGAACATGCTCAGTGCTGATCAGCAATCTAATGGCATTTGCAGCCTGCTCTGGCCAAATAAGCTGCTTATAACTGGACTAAGAGGGTTATTTAAGTATATTGTTGACTGAGATTTCAGCGTATGCTGTAATAATTTCTTCATGTTTGACACAAGTGAAAAAAATTAAAAAAATTTAAGAAAAGTGTAAAGTTTTATAATACAATGCAATAGATGCTTTTTAATAGTCCTGTAGATAATGTATATTAGAATGGGATGCGGTTATGTGATGCCGGGATCCCGAATGGTGAGTAGCCTGACTGTCGACAACCGTTTGTTCTGTGTAAGCTAATACGTGTTTGCATAGAGAATGTTAGTTTTATTGGAAAGGTAAAAGAATTGTTGTAAGGAGTCATATGCCCCTTAAAATGGCACTAAGCGATACAATTACAGAAGTGTCTTCATTCACACATATTGTCCAGTTAAATTAGCGCTGTCTTTGCATTGTTGGTGGATGCGCTGTGCCGTCCTGGAACGGCACATTGCATCTGAACTGAGGAACTAAATTCCCAAACGCTCAGCATGAAAGTGGATAGTACAGAGGGGCAGATGTATTAACCTGGAGAAAGCATAAGGAGGTGATAAACCAGTGATATGTGCAAGGTGATAAAGGCACCAGCCAATCAGTTCCAATATGTAAATTAACAGTTAGGATCTGATTGGCTGCTGCCTTTATCACCTTGCACATATCACTGGTTTGTCACTTCCTTATGCCTTCTCCAGGGTAATACATCTGCCCCAGTGTTTGTTGAGCTTCACTTTCTCTGTCCTGTGTTGTTCAGCTTTTCTCTATTTGGTTTGTGTATTAACTTAATGACATAATAACAGCGCTCTGTGTATGTTTGGTATGCCTGAGGGTTTCATCAGTTTAAAGTTAGTAGTTCACGTTATGTATTGTCACAATTTATTACAACTGGAAATGCACGTCGAACATTCATAACAATGAGCCTGGTTCAGGTCCTGACACAAGTGAGGGCACAGTCGCAAGTAATGTTTGGTACTTTGCGCCGGACTAGTACTGAACACGTACAATACAGGTCCTGTGCCTTTGGATGCACTTCGGGGGCAGACGTCAAGAGATTGACAGTATGCAGCCGTTTTGGGGGAGAGGAGAGGGTGGCGGCGGCAGTGCCAAGGCCAGGTTCTCTATCTTCCAATAGAGAGTTCCCGGCCTATAGGACGGAGCTGCAGCAGCAGGCTTGCAGGACCTCAGGGTTACTCAGATGGCCAATGGTGTCGCAGGTGATCCGATGCTGCGTCCTAGGATGCAGCATCGGATCACAGATGCATGCAGGAGGCGTCTACTTATACCAGACACCTCCTGCTGCATTAACATACTGGATCTGTGCATCACTTCCAAGTAAGCAGCAGTGATGCACCCTCCAACCACATCTGACTCACGCCCAATGTGCAGTAACCCTAACTGACCAATCACACACATGCTGTCATTGTCTACGTCGCTATGGGTTAATGATTGGCTGCTTTGACCAATGCAGTTAAACCAGAAACTGAAATGATCCATCCTGGTTTAACATTTATTTCTCTGACGTCCTAGTGGATGCTGGGACTTCCGTAAGGACCATGGGGAATAGCGGCTCCGCAGGAGACTGGGCACAAAAAGTAAAAGCTTTAGACTAGCTGGTGTGCACTGGCTCCTCCCCCTATGACCCTCCTCCAAGCCTCAGTTAGATTTTTGTGCCCGAACGAGAAGGGTGCATGCTAGGTGGCTCTCCTGAGCTGCTTAGAAGTAAAAGTTTAAATAGGTTTTTTATTTTCAGTGAGTCCTGCTGGCAACAGGCTCACTGCATCGTGGGACTAAGGGGAGAAGAAGCGAACTCACCTGCGTGCAGAGTGGATTGGGCTTCTTGGCTACTGGACATTAGCTCCAGAGGGACGATCACAGGTTCAGCCTGGATGGGTCCCGGAGCCGCGCCGCCGGCCCCCTTACAGAGCCAGAAGAGCGAAGAGGTCCGGAGAAATCGGCGGCAGAAGACGTTCCTGTCTTCAGATAAGGTAGCGCACAGCACTGCAGCTGTGCGCCATTGCTCTCAGCACACTTCACACTCCGGTCACTGAGGGTGCAGGGCGCTGGGGGGGAGCGCCCTGAGACGCAATAAAACATGTTTAAACCTTATATGGCTAAAGAAATACATCACATATAGCTCCTGGGCTATATGGATGCATTTCACCCCTGCCAGTTTTCCTAAAAAAAGCGGGAGAAAAGGCCGCCGTGAAGGGGGCGGAGCCTATCTCCTCAGCACACAAGCGCCATTTTCCCTCACAGTTCCGCTGGAAGGAAGGCTCCCAGACTCTCCCCTGCAGTCCTGCTACAGAATCAGGGTAAAACAAGAGGGGGGGGGGGGGGGGGGGCACTATTGGCAGCTAATATAAAACAGCAGCTATAAAGGGAGTAACACTTACATAAGGTTATCCCTGTATATATATAGCGCTCTGGTGTGTGCTGGCAAACTCTCCCTCTGTCTCCCCAAAGGGCTCGTGGGGTCCTGTCCTCTTTCAGAGCATTCCCTGTGTGTGTGCTGGGTGTCGGTACGATTGTGTCGACATGTATGAGGAGGAAAATGATGTGGACGCAGAGTAATTGCCTGTGTTAGTGATGTCACCCCCTAGGGAGTCGACACCTGACTGGATGGTCGTATTTAAAGAATTACGTGACAGTGTCAGCACTTTGCAAAAAACTGTTGACGACATGAGACAGCCGGCAAATCAATTAGTGCCTGTTCAGGCGTCTCAGACACCGTCGGGGGCGCTAAAACGCCCGTTACCTCAGATGGTCGACACAGACCCAGACACGGATACTGAATCCAGTGTCGACGGTGAGGAGACAAACGTAATGTCCAGTAGGGCCACACGTTACATGATCACGGCAATGAAGGAGGCATTGAATATTTCTGACACTACAAGTACCACAAAAAAGGGTATTATGTGGGGTGTGAAAAAACTACCAGTAGTTTTTCCTGAATCAGATGAATAAAATGAGGTGTGTGATAAAGCGTGGTTTTCCCCCGATAAAAAACTGCTGATTTCTAATAAATTATTGGCACTATACCCTTTCCCGCCAGAGGTTAGGGCGCGTTGGGAAACACCCCCTAGGGTAGATAAGGCGCTCACACGCTTATCAAAAACCGTCTCCCGATACGGCCGCCCTTAAGGAACCAGCTGATAGAAGGCTGGAAAATATCCTAAAAGGTATATACACACATACTGGTGTTATACTGCGACCAGCAATCGCCTCAGCCTGGATGTGCAGTGCTGGAGTGGCTTGGTCGGATTCCCTGACTGAAAATATTGATACCCTGGATAGGGACAGTATATTATTAACTATAGAGCATTTAAAGGATGCATTACTATATATGCGAGATGCACAGAGGGATATTTGCACCCTGGCATCTAGAGTGAGTGCGATGTCCATTTCTGCCAGAAGAGCGTTATGGACGCGACAGTGGTCAGGTGATGCGGATTCCAAACGACATATGGAAGTATTGCCGTATAAAGGGGAGGAGTTATTTGGGGTCGGTCTATCGGACCTGGTGGCCACAGCAACGGCTGGAAAATCCACCTTTTTACCCCAGGTCACCTCTCAGCAGAAAAAGACACCGTCTTTTCAAACTCAGTCCTTTCGTTCCCATAGGGGCAAGCGGGCAAAAGGCCACTCATTTCTGCCCCGGGGCAGAGGAAGGGGAAAAAGACTGCACCAGGCAGCCTCTTCCCAGGAGCAGAAGCCCTCCCCCGCTTCTGCCAAGTCTTCAGCATGACGCTGGGGCCTTACAAGCGGACTCAGGCACGGTGGGGGGCCGTCTCAAGAATTTCAGCGCGCAGTGGGCTCACTCGCAAGTGGACCCCTGGATCCTGCAGGTAGTATCACAGGGGTACAAATTGGAATTCGAGACGTCTCCCCCTCGCCGGTTCCTGAAGTCTGCTCTACCAACGTCTCCCTCCGACAGGGAGGCGGTAGTGGAAGCTATTCACAAGCTGTATTCCCAGCAGGTGATAATCAAGGTACCCCTCCTACAACAGGGAAAGGGGTATTATTCCACGCTGTTTGTGGTACCGAAGCCGGACGGCTCGGTGAGACCAATTTTAAATCTAAAATCCTTGAACACTTACATAAAAAGGTTCAAATTCAAGATGGAGTCACTCAGAGCAGTGATAGCGAACCTGGAAGAAGGGGACTATATGGTGTCTCTGGACATCAAAGATGCTTATCTCCATGTCCCAATCTACCCTTCTCACCAAGGGTACCTCAGGTTTGTGGTACAAAACTGTCATTATCAGTTTCAGACGCTGCCGTTTGGATTGTCCACGGCACCACGGGTCTTTACCAAGGTAATGGCCGAAATGATGATTCTTCTTCGAAGAAAAGGCGTCTTAATTATCCCTTACTTGGACGATCTCCTGATAAGGGCAAGGTCCAGGGAACAGTTAGAGGTCGGAGTAGCACTATCTCAGGTAGTGCTACGTCAGCACGGGTGGATCCTAAATATCCCAAAATCACAGCTGATTCCAACAACACGTCTACTGTTCCTGGGGATGATTCTGGACACAGTCCAGAAAAAGGTGTTTCTCCCGGAGGAGAAGGCCAGGGAGTTATCCGAGCTAGTCAGGAAACTCCTAAAACCAGGCCAAGTGTCAGTGCATCAATGCACGAGAGTCCTGGGAAAAATGGTGGCTTCTTACGAAGCGATTCCATTCGGAAGATTCCATGCAAGAACTTTTCAGTGGGATCTGCTGGACAAATGGTCCGGATCGCATCTTCAGATGCATCAGCGGATAACCCTATCTCCAAGGACAAGGGTGTCTCTCCTGTGGTGGTTACAGAGTGCTCATCTTCTAGAGGGCCGCAGATTCGGCATTCAGGATTGGATGCTGGTGACCACCGATGCCAGCCTGAGAGGCTGGGGAGCAGTCACACAAAGCAAGGCCTCTGCTTCAGGGTCAGTCGGTATTGATCCAATCGGACAACATCACGGCAGTCGCCCACGTCAACAGACAGGGCGGCACAAGAAGCAGGAGGGCAATGGCAGAAGCTGCAAGGATTCTTCGCTGGGCGGAATATCATGTGGTGGCACTGTCGGCAGTGTTCATTCCGGGAGTGGACAACTGGGAAGCAGACTTCCTCAGCAGACACGACCTCCACCCGGGGGAGTGGGGACTTCACCCAGAAGTCTTTCAAGTGATTGTAAACCGTTGGGAAAAACCAAAGGTGGACATGATGGCGTCCCGTCTCAACAAAAAACTGGACAGATATTGCGCCAGGTCAAGGGACCCTCAGGCAATAGCGGTGGACGCTCTGGTAACACCGTGGGTGTACCAGTCGGTGTATGTGTTCCCTCCTCTGCCTCTCATTCCAAAAGTACTGAGAATCATAAGAAGGAGAGGAGTGAAGACTATACTCGTGGCTCCGGATTGGCCAAGAAGAACTTGGTACCCGGAACTGCAAGAGATGCTCACGGAGGACCCGTGGCCTCTACCTCTAAGAAAGGACCTGCTCCAGCAGGGACCTTGTCTGTTCCAAGACTTACCGCGGCTGCGTTTGACGGCATGGCGGTTGAACGCCGGATCCTGATGGAAAAAGGCATTCCAGATGAAGTCATCCCTACCCTGATCAAAGCCAGGAAGGATGTAACTGCGAAACATTATCACCGCATTTGGAGAAAATATGTTTCCTGGTGTGAGGCTAAGAAGGCCCCCACAGAGGAATTTCAACTGGGTCGTTTCCTGCATTTCCTGCAAGCAGGACTGTCTATGGGCCTAAAATTAGGATCCATTAAGGTTCAAATTTCGGCCCTGTCGATCTTCTTCCAGAAAGAACTGGCTTCATTGCCTGAAGTTCAGACGTTTGTCAAGGGGGTACTGCATATACAACCTCCTTTTGTGCCACCAGTGGCACCTTGGGATCTCAATGTAGTTTTAGGGTTCCTAAAATCACATTGGTTTGAACCACTCACCACTGTGGAATTAAAATATCTCACATGGAAGGTGGTCATGCTGTTAGCTCTGGCGTCAGCCAGGCGTGTCTCAGAAATGGCGGCTTTGTCATATAAAAGCCCTTACCTAATTTTTCATTCAGACAGGGCAGAATTGAGGACTCGTCCTCAATTTCTCCCTAAGGTGGTTTCAGCGTTTCACATGAACCAACCTATTGTGGTGCCTGCGGCTACTAGGGACTTGGAGGACTCCAAGTTGTTGGACGTAGTCAGGGCCCTGAAAATATATGTTTCCAGGACGGCTGGAGTCAGAAAATCTGACTCGCTGTTTATCCTGTATGCACCCAACAAGCTGGGTGCTCCTGCTTCTAAGCAGACGATTGCTCGTTGGATTTGTAGTACAATTCAGCTTGCACATTCTGTGGCAGGACTGCCACAGCCAAAATCTGTTAAAGCCCATTCCACAAGAAAAGTGGGCTCATCTTGGGCGGCTGCCGAGGGGTCTCGGCTTTACAACTTTGCCGAGCAGCTACTTGGTCAGGGGCAAACACGTTTGCAAAATTTTACAAATTCGATACCCTGGCTGAGGAGGACCTGGAGTTCTCTCATTCGGTGCTGCAGAGTCATCCGCACTCTCCCGCCCGTTTGGGAGCTTTGGTATAATCCCCATGGTCCTTACGGAAGTCCCAGCATCCACTAGGACGTCAGAGAAAATAAGAATTTACTTACCGATAATTCTATTTCTCATAGTCCGTAGTGGATGCTGGGCGCCCATCCCAAGTGCGGATTGTCTGCAATACTTGTGTATATAGTTATTGTTACAAAAAATCGGGTTGTTTATTGTTGTGAGCCATCTTTTCAGAGGCTCCTACGTTTATCATACTGTTAACTGGGTTCAGATCACAGGTTGTACAGTGTGATTGGTGTGGCTGGTATGAGTCTTACCCGGGATTCAAAATCCTTCCTTATTATGTACGCTCGTCCGGGCACAGTATCCTAACTGATGCTTGGAGGAGGGTCATAGGGGGAGGAGCCAGTGCACACCAGCTAGTCTAAAGCTTTTACTTTTTGTGCCCAGTCTCCTGCGGAGCCGCTATTCCCCATGGTCCTTACGGAAGTCCCAGCATCCACTACGGACTATGAGAAATAGAATTATCGGTAAGTAAATTCTTATTTTCTCTAACGTCCTAAGTGGATGCTGGGGACTCCGTAAGGACCATGGGGAATAGCGGCTCCGCAGGAGACTGGGCACATCTAAAGAAAGCTTTAGGACTAACTGGTGTGCACTGGCTCCTCCCCCTATGACCCTCCTCCAAGCCTCAGTTAGATTTCTGTGCCCGACGAAAAGGGTGCACACTAGGGGCTCTCTTGAGCTTCTTAGTGAAAGTTTTAGTTTAGGTTTGTTATTTTCAGTGAGACCTGCTGGCAACAGGCTCACTGCATCGAGGGACTAAGGGGAGAAGAAGCGAACTCACCTGCTTGCAGAGTGGATTGGGCTTCTTGGCTACTGGACATTAGCTCCAGAGGGACGATCACAGGCCCAGTCTGGATGGGTCCCGGAGCCGCGCCGCCGGCCCCCTTACAGAGCCAGAAGAGCGAAGAGGTCCGGAAAAATCGGCGGCAGAAGACGTTCCTGTCTTCAATAAGGTAGCGCACAGCACTGCAGCTGTGCGCCATTGCTCTCAGCACACTTTATACTCCGGTCACTGAGGGTGCAGGGCGCTGGGGGGGGGCGCCCTGAGACGCAATAAAACATGATAAAAATACCTTACATGGCAAAAAATTCATCACATATAGCTCCTGGGCTATATGGATGCATTTAACCCCTGCCAGAATATACAGAAAAACGGGTGATAGGCCCCGCCCCCTTTTCGGCGGCCTTATCTCCTCAGCACACTGGCGCCATTTTCCCTCACAGCTCAGTTGGAGGGAAGCTCCCTGGCTCTTCCCTGCAGTCACTACACTACAGAAAGGGTTAAAAAAAGAGAGGGGGGCACTAATTAGGCGCAGTATTAAAACATACAGCAGCTATAAGGGGAAAAACACTTATATAAGGTTATCCCTATATATATATATATATATATATATATATATATATATATATATATATATATATATATATATATATATAGCGCTCTGGTGTGTGCTGGCATACTCTCCCTCTGTCTCCCCAAAGGGCTAGTGGGGTCCTGTCCTCTATCAGAGCATTCCCTGTGTGTGTGCTGTGTGTCGGTACGTTTGTGTCGACATGTATGAGGAGAAAAATGATGTGGAGACGGAGCAGAGTGTCTGTAACAGTGATGTCACCACCTAGGGGGTCGACACCTGAGTGGATGTACTGTTGAAAATTACGTGACAGTGTCAGCTCTGTATAAAAAAACAGTGGTTGACATGAGACAGCCGGCTACTCAGCTTGTGCCTGTCCAGACGTCTCATAGGCCGTCAGGGGCTCTAAAGCGCCCGTTACCTCAGATGGCAGATACAGACGCCGACACGGATACTGACTCCTGTGTCGACGGTGAAGAGACAACCGTGATTTCCAGTAGGGCCACACGTTACATGATTGAGACAATGGAAAATGTTTTATACATTTCTGATAATACGAGTACCACCAAAAAGGGGTATTATGTTCGGTGAGGGAAAAACTACCTGTAGTTTTCCTGAATCTGAGAAATAAAATGAGGTGTGTGATGATGCGTGGGTTTCCCCCCGATAACACTTGATAATTTCTTAAAAAGTATTGGCTGTATACCCTTTCCCGCCAGAGGTAAGGGTGCGTTGGGAAACACCCCCTAGGGGGGATAAGGCGCTCACACGCTTGTAAGAACAAGGGCTCTACCCTCTCATGAGATGGCCGCCCTTAAGGATCCTGCTGATAGAAAGCAGGAGGGTATCCAAAAATGTATTCACACACATACTGGTGTTATACTGCGACCAGCAATCGCCTCAGCCTGGAGGTGCAGTGCTGGGTTGGCATGGTCGGATTCCCTGACTGGAAATATTGATATCCTAGATAAGGATAGTATATTATTGCCTATAGAGCATTTAAAAGATGCATTTCTATATATGTAGGATGCACAGCGGAATATTTGCCGACTGGCATCAAGTATAAGTGCGTTGTCCAATTCTACCAGTAAAATGGTCAGGTGATGCGGATTCCAAACGGCATTTGGAAGTATTGCCTTTGAAAGGGGACATTTGGGGTCGGTCTTTTAGACCTGGTGGCCACGGCAACAACTGGGAAATCCACGTTTGTACCCCAGGTCGCCTCTCAAAATAAGACACCGTATTATCAGGCGCAGTCCTTTGTTGGCAAGCGGACAAAAGGTTCCTCTTTTCTGCTCGTGACAGAGGGAGAGGAAAAAGGCTGAAGAGATTACCCAGTTCCCAGGAACAGAAATCCTTTCCCGCCTCTGCAAAGCCCTCAGTATGACGCTAGGGCCTTACAAGCTCAGGCACGGTGGGGGCCCGTTCTCAATGAATTTCAGTGCGCAGTGGGCTCACTCGCAAGTAGACCCCTGGATCCTTCAGGTAATATCGCAAGGGTACATATTGAAATTCGAGACGTCCCCCCCTCGCCGTTTCCAAAAGTCTGCTTTACCGACGTCTCCCTCTGACAGGGAGGCAGTTTTGGAAGCCATTCACAAGCTGTATTCCCAGCAGGTGATAATCAAGGTACCCCTCCTGCAACAGGGAACGGGGTATTATTCCACACTATTGTGGTACCGAAGCCAGATGGCTCGGTGAGACCGATTCTAAATCTAAAATCTAAAATCTTTGAACACTTACATACAGAGGTTCAAATTCAAGATTGAGTCACTCAGAGCAGTGATTGCGAACCTGGAAGAAGGGGACTACATGATGTCTCGGGACATCAAGGATACTTACCTTCATGTCAAAATTTACCCTTCTCACCAAGGGTACCTCAGGTTATGGTACAGAACTGTCACTATCAGTTCAGACGCTGCCGTAGGGATGGTCCACGACACCCCGGGTCTTTACCAAGGTAATGGCCGAAATGATATCCCTTCGAAGGAAGGGAATTTTAGTTATCCCTTACTTGGACGATTCCCTGATAAGGGTAAGATCCAGGGAACAGTTGGAAGTCGGTGTAGCACTATCTCAGGTAGTGTTGCGGCAGCACGATTGGATTCTCAATATTCCAAAATCGCAGCTGGTTCCGACGACTTGTCTTCTGTTTCCTAGGGATGTTCCTGGACACAGTCCAGAAAAAAGGTGTTTCTCCCGGAAGAGAAAGCCAGGGAGTTATCCGAGCTAGTCAGGAACCTCCTAAAACCGAACCAAGTCTCAGTGCATCAATGCACAAGGGTTCTGGGTAAAAATGGTGGCTTCCTACGAAGCAATCCCATTCGTTAGATTCCACGCAAGAACTTTCCAGTGGAACCTACTGGACAAATGGTCCGGGTCGCATTTTCAGATGCATCAGCGGATAACCCTGTCACCAAGGACAAGGGTATCCATCCTGTGGTGGTTGCAGAGTGCTCATCTTCTAGAGGGCCGCAGATTCGGCATTCAGGACTGGGTCCTGGTGACCACGGATGCCAGCCTGCGAGGCTGGGGAGCAGTCACACAGGGAAGGAATATCCAGGGCTTAGGGTCAAGCCTGGATACATCACTTCACATAAATATCCTGAAGCTAAGGGCCATTTACAATGCTCTAAGCTTAGCAAGACCTCTGCTTCAAGGTCAGCCGGTGTTGATCCAGTCGGACAACATCATGGCAGTCACCCACGTAAACAGACAGGGTGGCACAAGAAGCAGGAGGGCAATGGCAGAAGCTGCAGGGATTCTTCGCTGGGCGGAAAATCATGTGATAGCGCTGTCAACAGTATTCATTCCGGGAGTGGACAACTGGGAAGCAGACTTCCTCAGCACGACCTCCACCCGGGAGAGTGGGGACTTCACCCAGAAGTCGTCCACATGATTAAAAAACTCGACAGGTATTGCGCCAGGTCAAGAGACCCTCAGGCAATAGTTGTAGACGCTCTGGTAACACCGTGGGTGTACCAGTCAGTGTATGTGTTCCCTCCTCTGCCTCTCATACCCAAGGTACTGAGATTGATAAGATGGAGAGGAGAAAGCACTATATTCGTGGCTCCGGATTGGCCAAGAAGGACTTGGTAACCGGAACTTCAAGAGATGCTCACGGAGGATCCGTGGCCTCTACCTCTAAGAAGGGACCTGCTCCAGCAAGGACCCTGTCTGTTCCAAGACTTACCGCGGCTGCGTTTGACGGCATGGCGGTTGAACGCCGGATCCTGAAGGAAAAAAGGCATTCCGGATGAAGTCATCCCTATCCTGATCAAAGCCAGGAAGGATGTAACCGCAAAACATTATCACCGCATTTGGCGAAAATATGTTGCGTGGTGCGAGGCCAGTAAGGCCCGACGGAGGAAATTCAACTGGGTCGATTCCTACATTTCCTGCAAACATGAGTGTCTATGGGCCTGAAATTGGGGTCCATTAAGGTTCAAATTTCGGCCCTGTCAATTTTCTTCCAAAAAGAACTAGCTTCAGTCCCTGAAGTTCAGACGTTTGTAAAAGGGGTACTGCATATACAGCCTCCTTTTGTGCCTCCAGTGGCACTTTGGGATCTCAATGTAGTTTTGGGTTCCAAAAGTCACATTGGTTTGAACCACTTAAATCTGTGGAGTTAAAATATCTCACATGGAAAGTGGTCATGCTGTTGGCCCTGGCCTGGGCCAGGCGCGTGTCAGAATTGGCGGCTTTATCCTGAAAAAGCCCTTATCTGATTTTCCATTCGGACAGGGCGGAATTGAGGACTCGTCCTCAGTTTCTCCCCAAGGTGGTTTCAGCGTCTCACCTGAACCAACCTATTGGTGGTGCCTGCGGCTACTAGGGACTTGGAGGCTTCCAAGTTGCTAGACGTTGTCAGTACCCTGAAAATATATGTTTCCAGGACGGCTGGAGTCAGGAAATCTGACTCGCTGTTTATCCTGTGTGCACCCAACAAGCTGGGTGCTCCTGCTTCTAAGCAGACTATTGCTCGTTGGATTTGTAGTACAATTCAGCTTGCACATTCTGTGGCAGGCCTGCCACAGCCAAAAATCTGTAAATGCCCACTCCACAAGGAAGGTGGGCTCATCTTGGGCGGCTGCCCGAGGGGTCTCGGCTTTACAACTTTGCCGAGCAGCTACTTGGTCAGGAGCAAATACGTTTGTAAAATTCTACAAAATTGATATCCTGGCTGAGGAGGACCTGGAGTTCTCTCATTTGGTACTGCAGAGTCATCCGCACTCTCCCGCCCGTTTGGGAGCTTTGGTATAATCCCCATGGTCCTTACGGAGTCCCCAGCATCCACTTAGGACGTTAGAGAAAATAAGAATTTACTTACCGATAATTCTATTTCTCATAGTCCGTAGTGGATGCTGGGCGCCCATCCCAAGTGCGGATTGTCTGCAATACTTGTACATAGTTATTGTTACAAAAATCGGGTTATTATTGTTGTGAGCCATCTTTCAGAGGCTCCTCTGTTATCATGCTGTTAACTGGGTTCAGATCACAGGTTATACGGTGTGATTGGTGTGGCTGGTATGAGTCTTACCCGGGATTCAAAATCCTTCCTTATTGTGTACGCTCGTCCGGGCACAGTATCCTAACTGAGGCTTGGAGGAGGGTCATAGGGGGAGGAGCCAGTGCACACCAGTTAGTCCTAAAGCTTTCTTTAGATGTGCCCAGTGTCCTGCGGAGCCGCTATTCCCCATGGTCCTTACGGAGTCCCCAGCATCCACTACGGACTATGAGAAATAGAATTATCGGTAAGTAAATTCTTATTTTCTGTTGCTGTTTTAATTATATTGGTCGAAGCCGCTCATAATTGGTCGGTTAGTAAATCTACCCCATAGTTAGAGTAATAGGGGCCCTTCAGTGACCACTGGGCCCTAAGTGATAATCTTTGCTGATCAATGGACGGTCTGGCTCTGGATGTCAATGATACCCCTTTCAGACCACCTGAGGTGAGTCGCACCTGGGAGCCTGACATGGGAGCTTCCCAGGTGTGACCCGCCTCGGGCACCTCGCCGCCACTCTCCTCAACCCGGCTTATTGCCGGGTTGGTGACGCGGCAGGGCGGTGCTTAGAGATCACATGATCTCCAAGAGCCGCCCGTCCACACAGAGTGAATGGAAAACGGGTCGCATCGACCCGGCTCCCATTCACACTGTACAGTGACCCAGGTTGAAGCCGGTTGGCTGGAACAGGTATGTTTCCCCTAACACCTTTCAGACCGCACAGAAACACGGGCTATGCGAACTCATGTGCAATAACCTGTGTTACAAGCTGGCGGTCTGAAAGGGATATGAATCATACGATCAACTGTTCTACTATCTACAGGTGAGGTGCTGAGTAGCAGTGGACTAATCCACCACTCCTTTGTAGGTTAATGGAGGTGTGGAGCTGCGTGACTGGTTCTTTATCACATGTCTAGAAGTGATGTTTGGTTATTTGCTTGTTTGTTATTTTTCTTGGAGGTTAACTTGGAGATATCCTAGAAAGCTGTGCGATCTGGGAGAACTTGGTGCAGCATAACCCTACAGCTTGGATTTATTTCCTTTAACCCACAATGGTATTCTTTCCCCCCCTTTCCATTTGTACTTACTTGTACCTATTTCATTGACAACACACCTACTACGCCAGCCATTTACAGTATTTCAATTAACACTATTACTATTACACAACACTATTACACAATTACTATTACTATTACACAATTACTGCATTTAAGTAGGAAGATTTGGTACAAATCATTGGGGTCCGCGTACTAAGGCGAGATAAGGGACCCAAATGAAAAAGAAAATCCTTCTACTTATCACTTCTCTATATATACTAAAATGGATTTGTCTGTCTTCTACCTGTTAGTATTAATAGCATGCTACATTATTACGCTGCTCTAAGCACCAATGGCAGCGCTAAATGACCCGGGTGTTAATAAGGTAAGAGGTCGTGTACTGCCAACCTCATCACCTCCAGCTGCCGATAACTGCTTTTCCTCAATGAAGAAGCAAATAGTGAGCCCTGTTGTCAATAGTATTGCTGGTTGTCAGTAGTTGGTTAGGGAAAAAAATTCTGCAGCTTCACGGGACAGGGCTCGGGAGAGAGTCGAGAGTCCACAGCGAGTGCAGTAACATTTTGTTTATCTCGTAGGCAGGGCTTAGTAGTCTATTCATGAAGCAGTGAAAAGTGTGGAGAAGTGAATCAGTGGAGAAGTTGCTCATGGCAACCAATCGGCTGCTCTGTATAATTTTATAATACGCAAATGATAAATGTTACATCAAAGCTGATTGGTCGCCATGGGCAACTTCTCCACCGTCTCACTTCTCCACACTTTTCACTGCTTCATGAATAGACCCCTTAGTAACAATTGTGTTATCCGCCTCTTGCTTCGCAACGTTAGCAGGCGAAACAGGAGCAGCTTAATCTCCAAAATAAGTGGCGTATTCGTACATCAAGCCCATAGTGTTATATGGAATATTATTTGCTACTGGTGCACTGCACAGTGACTGCAAACCTTCATTAAACTTCAGAATTGAGCTTACAAGGACAATAGGTAGGATTTGTTTTTCATCCTCAATAGTTTTTATTGAAACAAATACAGAAAAAAGAAGAGTAAGGGAAATAAATTTGCAATAAGAACATAGGTGGTTATTCAGGTCGCCCCGGCGGCGGCAGTGCGCACATGCAGGTACCATCCTGCGCGTACCCGGCCACCTAATGCAATGTGATCACATTGGCTGCTAACACCTCTGCCTGATGACAGGCAAAGGCGTTCACTGGCTGGCGGCGCGTGGAAAACGGTGGCGGCGGCATTTTCAGGATGGTTGTGTGACGTCACACAGCTGCTCGGATCTAAAAAATGTCGGCGGACCTCCTGCGACTGCAATTAAATTGGGATTTGCTTACCCCAATGCCACTAAAACTATCTACATATCCCACTCTAGTCCATTATTAACGCTGCTGTTTGTCTCATTTTCATTTCCTGCTGCATGGCATCTGCTTGCTCTCTCTGCACCATCCATCACTGGCTACCCATCATGCTTAGAGTCCAGGTCAGACTCCCCATCCTTACATATAATGGGCTTAATTCAGCTGCGGTGGAGCTGCACCCTGTGCCGCAAAGTATCAATTATTGGTACTCTGTGTATGCGCAGCACCCTTTCTGCAACACGGGACAGGACGACAGTAGACTGTCAGTGACTGACAGTCTGTTGCTGTTTGTTGGGCCGTGACAACCTCCGTTTGTGAAAGAAGGAGGGAAAAGGCCAGGGAACTCCATTGTTGGATATAGATTTCCTGGGCTCTGCGATGGACAGATTGTGCCGCCCGATGGTGAGCCAGAGATCCAATGAGAGTTCACTGAAGCAGGAGGCGTCTGCTTGTGGTAGACTCCTCCTGCTGCATTACCATACTAACGCAATCACCGCTGCTTCCAAGGAAGGACTGGGTCAGAGGGGAGCTGCAGGTAGGCCCCGCCTCCTCCCTCCCAAGATGTTCCTGTGCAGAGCTGTAACTCTTAAGGCGGGTACACACTAGGCGATGAACGACTATATTGTTGAGCTACACACTGAACGTTATCGTTCAACAATAACTATCAGTGACGTCACGCCGGCATTCCCGGACATGCAGCTCATCCTGACATTGACGGGTTGAGCTGCATGTCGGCTCAATATTGGTGAACGATGTGCGGATGTGCGCATTGTTTATCGTTCACCAATATTACCCCATGCACACTGTACGATATAAACCTTAAAAATAAACGATAATGACTTTTATGTCATTATTGTTTATTTCTCTATCGTCCTAAGTGGATGCTGGGGTTCCTGAAAGGACCATGGGGAATAGCGGCTCCGCAGGAGACAGGGCACAAAAGTAAAGCTTTTACAGGTCAGGTGGTGTGTACTGGCTCCTCCCCCCATGACCCTCCTCCAGACTCCAGTTAGATTTTTGTGCCCGGCCGAGAAGGGTGCAATTCTAGGTGGCTCTCATAAAGAGCTGCTTAGAGAGTTTAGCTTAGGTTTTTTATTTTACAGTGATTCCTGCTGGCAACAGGATCACTGCAACGAGGGACAGAGGGGAGAAGAAGTGAACTCACCTGCGTGCAGGATGGATTGGCTTCTTGGCTACTGGACATGAAGCTCCAGAGGGACGATCACAGGTACAGCCTGGATGGTCACCGGAGCCACGCCGCCGGCCCCCTCACAGATGCTGAAGCAAGAAGAGGTCCAGAATCGGCGGCTGAAGACTCCTGCAGTCTTCTTAAGGTAGCGCACAGCACTGCAGCTGTGCGCCATTTTCCTCTCAGCACACTTCACACGGCAGTCACTGAGGGTGCAGGGCGCTGGGGGGGGGGCGCCCTGGGAGGCAAATGAAAACCTTTAAAAAGGCTAAAAATACCTCACATATAGCCCCAGAGGCTATATGGAGATATTTACCCCTGCCTAAATGTACTAAATAGCGGGAGACGAGCCCGCCGGAAAAGGGGCGGGGCCTATCTCCTCAGCACACGGCGCCATTTTCTGTCACAGCTCCGCTGGTCAGGAAGGCTCCCAGGTCTCTCCCCTGCACTGCACTACAGAAACAGGGTATAACAGAGAGGGGGGGCAAAATAAATGGCAATATATTAATATAAAAGCAGCTATAAGGGAGCACTTAATCATAAGGCTATCCCTGTCATATATAGCGCTTTTTGGTGTGTGCTGGCAGACTCTCCCTCTGTCTCCCCAAAGGGCTAGTGGGTCCTGTCTTCGTATAGAGCATTCCCTGTGTGTCTGCTGTGTGTCGGTACGTGTGTGTCGACATGTATGAGGACGTTATTGGTGTGGAGGCGGAGCAATTGCCAAATATGAGGATGTCACCTTCTAGGGGGTCGACACCAGAATGGATGCCTTTATTTGTGGAATTACGGGATAGCGTCAACTCGCTTAAGCAGTCGTTTGCCGACATGAGGCGGCCGGACACTCAATTAGTGCCTGTCCAGGCGCCTCAAACACCGTCAGGGGCTGTAAAACGCCCCTTGCCTCAGTCGGTCGACACAGACCCAGACACAGGCACTGATTCCGGTGGTGAAGGTGACGAATCAACCGTATTTTCCAGTAGGGCCACACGTTATATGATTTTGGCAATAAAGGAGATGTTACATTTAGCTGATACTACAGGTACCACTAAACAGGGTATTATGTGGGGTGTGAAAAAACTACCAGTAGTTTTTACCGAATCAGAAGAATTAAATGACGTGTGTGATGAAGCGTGGGGTGCCCCGATAAAAAACTGCTAATTTCAAAGAAGTTATTGGCTTTATACCCTTTCCCGCCAGAGGTTAGGGAGCGCTGGGAAACACCTCCTAGGGTGGACAAAGCGCTAACACGCTCATCAAAACAAGTGGCGTTACCCTCTCCTGAGACGGCCGCACTTAAAGATCCATCAGATAGGAGGATGGAAAATATCCAAAAAGGTATATACACACATGCAGGTGTTATACTACGACCAGCTATTGCGACTGCCTGGATGTGCAGTGCTGGGGTAGTTTGGTCAGAGTCCCTGATCGAAAATATTGATACCCTGGACAGGGACAATATTTTACTGTCGTTAGAACAAATAAAGGATGCATTTCTTTATATGCGTGATGCACAGAGAGATATCTGCACACTGGCATCACGGGTAAGTGCTATGTCCATTTCGGCCAGAAGAGCTTTATGGACACGACAGTGGACAGGCGATGCGTAGAGGAGTTATTTGGGGTCGGTCTATCGGATTTGGTGGCCACGGCTACGGCCGGGAAATCCACCTTTCTACCTCAAGTCACTCCCCAACTGAAAAAGGCACCGACCTTTCAACGCAGCCCTTTCGTTCCTTTAAAAATAAGAGAGCAAAGGGCTATTCATATCTGCCACGAGGCAGAGGACGAGGGAAGAGACAGCAACAGGCAGCTCCTTCCCAGGAACAGAAGCCCTCCCCGGCTTCTACAAAAGCCTCAGCATGACGCTGGGGCTTCGCAAGCGGACTCGGGGGCGGTAGGCGGTCGTCTCAAGAATTACAGCGCGCAGTGGGCTCACTCGCAGGTAAATCCCTGGATCCTGCAGATAATATCTCAGGGGTACAGGTTGAAATTAGAGACAGAGCCACCTCGCCGTTTCCTGAAGTCTGCTTTACCAACGTCCCCCTCAGAAAGGGAGACGGTTTTGGAAGCCATTCACAAGCTGTATTCTCAGCAGGTGATAGTCAAGGTACCTCTTCTACAACAAGGGAAGGGGTATTATTCCACTCTTTTTGTGGTACCGAAGCCGGATGGCTCGGTAAGGCCTATTCTAAATCTGAAGTCCTTGAACCTGTACATAAAGAAGTTCAAGATGGAGTCACTCAGAGCAGTGATAGCGAACCTGGAAGAAGGGGACTTTATGGTATCCTTGGACATCAAGGATGCGTATCTCCACGTTCCAATTACCCCTCACACCAGGGGTACCTCAGGTTCGTTGTACAAAACTGTCACTATCAGTTTCAGACGCTGCCGTTTGGTTTGTCCACGGCACCTCGGGTCTTTACAAAGGTAATGGCCGAGATAATATTTCTTCTTCGAAGAAAAGGCGTATTAATTATCCCATACTTGGACGATCTCCTAATAAGGGCAAGGTCCAGAGAACAGCTAGAGATGGGTTTAGCACTATCTCAAGAGGTGCTAAAGCAGCACGGATGGATTCTGAATATTCCAAAATCCCAATTAATGCCGACAACTCGTCTGCTGTTCCTGGGGATGATTCTGGACACAGTTCAGAAAAAGGTTTTTCTTCCCGAAGAAAAAGCCAAGGAGTTATCTGACCTGGTCAGGAACCTCCTAAAACCAGGAAAGGTGTCTGTACATCAATGCACAAGAGTCCTGGGAAAAAATGGTAGCTTCTTACGAAGCAATCCCTTTCGGCAGATTCCATGCAAAGGGATCTGTTGGACAAATGGTCAGGGTCGCATCTTCAGATGCACCTGCGGATAACCCTGTCGCCGAGGACAAGGGTATCCCTTCTGTGGTGGTTGCAGGAGGCTCATCTATTGGAGGGCCGCAGATTCGGCATGCAGGATTGGATCCTGGTGACCACGGAGGCCAGCCTGAGAGGCTGGGGAGCAGTCACACAGGGAAGAAATTTCCAGGGAGTGTGGTCGAGCCTGAAAAAGTCTCTTCACATAAGCATTCTGGAACTAAGAGCAATCTACAATGCTCTAAGCCAGGCGGAACCTCTGCTTCAAGGAAGACCGGTGTTGATCCAGTCGGACAACATCACGGCAGTCGCCCATGTAAACAGACAGGGCGGCACAAGAAGCAGGAGGGCAATGGCAGAAGCTGCCAGGATCCTTCGCTGGGCGGAGAATCACGTGATAGCACTGTCAGCAGTATTCATCCCGGGCGTGGACAACTGGGAAGCAGACTTCCTCAGCAGACACGACCTTCACCCGGGAGAGTGGGGACTTCATCCAGAAGTTTTCCACATGCTATTAAACCGTTGGGTAAAACCAATGGTGGACATGATGGCGTCTCGCCTCAACAAAACACTGGACAGGTATTGCGCCAGGTCAAGAGATCCGCAGGCAATAGCTGTGGATGCGCTGGTAACACCTTGGGTGTACCAGTCGGTATATGTGTTTCCTCCTCTGCCTCTCATACCAAAGGTATTGAGGATTATACGGCAAAGAGGAGTAAGACTAGTGGCTCCGGATTGGCCAAGAAGGACTTGGTACCCGGAACTTCAAGAGATGGTCACGGACGATCCGTGGCCTCTACTTCTGAGAAGGGACCTGCTTCAGCAGGGTACTTGTCTTTTTCAAGACTTACCGCGGCTGCGTTTGACGGCATGGCGTTTGAATGCCAGATCCTAAAAGGAAAAGGCATTCCAGAAGAAGTCATTCCTACCTTAATAAAGGCAAGGAAGGAAGTCACCGCGAAGCATTATCGCCGTATTTGGCGAAAATATGTTGCGTGGTGCGAGCAGCGGAGTGCTCCGATGGAGGAATTTCAACTGGGTCGTTTTCCTACATTTCCTGCAATCAGGATTGTCTATGGGTCTCAAATTGGGATCTATTAAGGTTCAAATTTCGGCCCTATCAATATTCTTCCAAAAAGAATTGGCCTCAGTCCCTGAGGTCCAGATTTTTATCAAAGGAGTACTGCATATACAGCCTCCTGTGGTGCCTAAGGTGGCACCGTGGGATCTAAATGTAGTTTTAGATTTCCTCAAATCCAATTGGTTTGAACCACTAAAGAATGTGGATTTGAAATATCTCACATGGAAAGTGACTATGTTACTGGCCCTGGCTTCGGCCGGGAGAGTATCTGAACTGGCGGCTTTGTTTTATAAAAGCCCTTATTTAATTTTCCATTCGACATAGGGCAGAGCTGCGGACGCGTCCGCATTTTCTCCCTAAGGTGGTATCAGCGTTTCACCTGAACCAGCCTATTGTAGTGCCTGCGGCTACAGACGACTTGAAGGACTCCAAGTTGTTGGACGTTGTCAGAGCCTTAAAAATATACATTTAAAGGACGGCTGGAGTCAGAAAATCTGACTCGCTGTTTATACTGTATGCACCCAACAAGTTGGGTGCACCTGCTTCTAAGCAGTCGATTGCTCGTTGGATTTGTAACAAAATTCAACTTGTACATTCTGTGGCAGGCCTGCCACAGCCTAAATCTGTTAAGGCCCATTCCGCAAGGAAGGTGGGCTCATCTTGGGCGGCTGCCCGAGGGGTCTCGGCATTACAACTCTGCCGAGCAGCTACGTGGTCAGGGGAGAACACGTTTGTAAATTTTTACAAATTTGATACCCTGGCAAAGGAGGACCTGGAGTTCTCTCATTCGGTGCTGCAGAGTCATCCGCACTCTCCCGCCCGTTTGGGAGCTTTGGTATAATCCCCATGGTCCTTTCAGGAACCCCAGCATCCACTTAGGACGATAGAGAAAATAAGAATTTACTTACCGATAATTCTATTTCTCGGAGTCCGTAGTGGATGCTGGGCGCCCATCCCAAGTGCGGATTATCTGCAATACTTGTACATAGTTATTGTTAACTAATTCGGGTTATTGTTTAGGAAGCCATCTTTCAGAGGCTCCTCTGTTATCATACTGTTAACTGGGTTTAGATCACAAGTTGTACGGTGTGATTGGTGTGGCTGGTATGAGTCTTACCCGGGATTCAAAATCCTCCCTTATTGTGTACGCTCGTCCGGGCACAGTACCTAACTGGAGTCTGGAGGAGGGTCATGGGGGGAGGAGCCAGTACACACCACCTGACCTGTAAAAGCTTTACTTTTGTGCCCTGTCTCCTGCGGAGCCGCTATTCCCCATGGTCCTTTCAGGAACCCCAGCATCCACTACGGACTCCGAGAAATAGAATTATCGGTAAGTAAATTCTTATTTTTTAAGGCTGAAATCGCCTAGTGTGTATGGGCCTTTAGGGTGGCCATACATTAGGACGCCCAGCGTCCTTACGATTTCCCCCGCAGCTCTCCCGGCAGTACAATAGATTGATAGATCTTTAGCATATGACCCGTGGGACCACTAGTGTTCACGCTAGGTAGTTTTAGCAGGGCGCCGCGCCCTGCCCGTTTTTTTTTTTTTTAAGAGCAAAACCCGCCCTGCCCTTTCTGTGGCGCCCTGCTAAAACTGCCGCCCGCTTCCTGCCTTCACAGCGTGTAAAGATGCCGCGCCCATGCGCGCGGCATCCATTCACGCTGAGAGAGCGCTTGGGGGAAGCCCAGCACCTCCGTAGGTGCTGGGCACGCCCCCAACAGTGACGCCGCTGGCCGCCCACGCCCCCTTTTATTACCCGCGAAGATCCCTCCCCCCTATTTTCCATGACCGCGCCCACTTTTGCCCCTCTAGACCCGGCGCCCTTCCTGGCCCGGATTCTAGAGTGAACACTAGACCACGCATTGTATCGTCATCGTTAGTGGAGTGCAAGCGATATGCACTTTCACTAATGATATATCATATAGTTTTGGGTGTGATTTAGATGAAATTAAGTTAAACAATAAAGCTCTCACTTATGTTTTCCCACACCACCCAATTCCCTGTTTTAGTGATCACCTTGTGCATGGACATTCATTTTGGATTCCTGTTTTTTTATTTTTTTTCAATCTGCAGAGACTTTCTCAAAGTCTATCCATCTGTATGTGTTTCATAAAAGCCCACAGGAGATAATCTCCTGCTTGGGACCTTTAGACCGACTGTAGGACTGGCTTTATCAATCAATGGACAAATGTAAGTCAATGATTTTTGATAAATGTAGTTCCCCCCAATTATCCTTTAAAGATGATCTTTTTTTATGCTGCCACAAAGGTAAGAACATACTACTAATTACAGTGGAGAAACTGTTACAGCCAACAATTTTACATATGTACATAATGAGCAACTCAGTGGCACAGTGATTAGCATTGCTTCCTCACCGCATTACGGCCATAGGTTCAATTCAGGGCCCTATCTGTGTATCATTTGTATGTTCTACCTGTGTTTCTGCTTGTAGTTTGTCTATCTCCCTGTGCTCAGAGTTCGGGCTATGCTGGGAATCAAACCCAATTCCGCGTTGCTGGCAGTGTTGCTAACCATTGCACCCAACTGTACTACCCTGTCCTAGGGATGCATTATAATAACAAGGAACACTGGTATTTGAGTGTTTATGCAGTTGAAGAACGTACATGGCCATGTCAACCATAAAATGAAAACTGTTTGACGCGTAGGAGCTGCTTCTATCTTGTAAAGCGCAACAGAATATTCTACGCTATTTAAGAAACTTTAAATAAAATAAATATAGCTGTTATTATCTATACATATAGTAAAACTGTGGGGGTGGGGGGGGGGTTGTGTCTGTACATAGCATTTTTTTTACAGAAATGTACTTCTAGGCACTGTTTACAAACAATTGAGACAGGAAAAAATTTTAAAACTTTTTTTCTGTCTCTTCTTTCCGGCATCTCGCAAAAACTACTTGATGAATTTCGATCACGTTTTCACTATTGTATAGCTTAGTGAGCTAGAGAGAAACTGAGGTGTGTGTATAATCTCGATGTGACATCAGGCACAGGAGCAATAAAGGCAAAAACAGATGCTTGACACTCGGCACATTGAAAGTTGGTGTTCCGATCATGCTTCTGCGAAACTTGACTCCGCCCAAGTTATGCAGTGGAACCCGACTTAGTGACTGCTCTGCAGAGGAACCTAATTGAGGCAGAAATTCTAACGGGATGTGGCACAGGTGAGCCTGTGTTTATACCACGTATACCCCTTATCTCCAGGAATATTTCCTTTCCAGTTCAAGCGCCTGCAATTTCCTGTACGCATCTGCTTCTCTGACTGTCAACATATTGCAGGGGCAAGCGCTCAGGGCTGCAGGCATAGATCTCAGGACCAGCTGCTTCTCCCATGCTCAATCTACCACTGGCGATAGCTGCATCGCTATCGCTGGGAGGCAAACACAACAGATCCGTACTTAAAATCTAAGCAATCTAGTTTTTGTGTTAATCCCTGAAGGAAAAACTGCAAATATTGTTTACAAATAAATTTTGCTATCAATGTGTACAATATAAAATATACATCACAATATTAGATGGCACTACTGTCTTTGTAATGTTAGTTGCTGAGCAATAACGCATCCACGCGAGCAAAGCCACGGGCAAACGCTTATTGTTTTTAATATTATTATTATTATTATTATTGTGCCTTGTTTATATGGAGCCACAAGTGTTCCACTGCATCTGTATATAAACAAACCGTACAAACATAACAAGAAACAAATTCAAAATATCTGCAGTATGAAACATTGCCTAACTTGAGATACAATTTACATGAGCATTGCTGCATATTCAGTCATAGTACCCGCAGAAGCAACGCAGGCTGAGCCTAGTTTTGTGCTGCTGGTGACAGTGGGGAGGATATGATTTATAAGTAAGGGGAGGAAAAGCTCATCCCTCATGTGCAGGGGCATATTGTGCTTAGTGGTGTATTGCATTCAATTGAATAGACCTCTTTCAGCACACACACATTAAATTACTGTTATTTGGGTAGTGAAGAACATTCCAGAACACCATGATGAGAATTTAATACAAACAGTACTTTCAGTGCCTGCAGTTAAAGCCACAGTCCCACCGAAGTAGTTTATTTATTTTTTTACTTCTTTTTATATAGAAAGTTCTAAGCAGTTTTTTTTTTTTTTTTAGAGATTTTTTTTTCTCTATTAGACAAATCATTATCTCCTTTTTAAAAATCTCTCTGATGTGCTCAAGATCTGGTTTCCACAGCATGTCATGAGAAGGTTGTGGAGGTTTTTAAGTTATATAGAAAAGAGCTCAGAGGGGTGTGCTAAAGCCTCTCTGCTCACTTTCTTGTGTGTAATGTGGCTGATTGCCATGGTAGTCCATGGCACTGTGAATAATTGTAAATCATCAATAGTAACCTGAAGAAACAAACCTAGGAAAGATGGTAAATATCAAGACTATTCTAATAGGTTGCTACAGTGATTTATTTATAAAAAATAAAAAAATCGTAAATCTATAGCTTTTGTTTTTTTAAATTTTTTATAGGGTCCCTGCTTTAAACACGGTCAGTATTAGTTCCCGTAAAGGATACACATATGGTATATATGCACCTTAATTTTCTAATCAAAAGTCCCTAAACTTAGTTGTATTTATTTGTTTTGCTCTGTGTAGAAGATTTACAGTCTCTTGAGGGTATAGAAAGTAGGTCTCACGGTCTAAAATTGCTGATTGCAGGGCACACTCATTTTTTTAACTTTGTTTAAAAATAGAAAAATACAAATACTTAATGTTGGTGCCCTTTAATCTTGTCATGGCAGTTTTTCATAGTGACCTCTTAATACTGCACCATTGGTTTGCCACAGCAGAATTTAAATTGGATAACACTTATATTTTTGTTAAAACCTTGTAGTTTGTGCTTTTGATCGCTGTAAACTCGAGTTTCTGTTCCTTTCAATGGCTTTCAGCGGATGTGCGATTGATTTGTTCTGTAATTAGTTTTTATCTTGTTCATTGCTCTAACTACTGTCTCCTTCTTTGTGAATGGCTGCCTTCTTTGTTCTGCCACTCTAAATTATGCCAAGTGTCTTACAGTGCATAAAACTAGAGCTGTCTAAGTCCCGTCATTTAGTGACCTCAGCTATGCAGAAAGTTCATGTCCTTTCAATACATGTAAAGATGCATTGTCTTATTGTCATGTAGAAGACAACCTGCCATCCAACTGACAGCATGCAAATGGTCGCATAAAAAAGATGATAATTGAATACTACCAAATAACGGTGTGATTATCACTATTGTATATTTTATTATATTGTTAAATATTATATTTTTTTTATGCAGAGTATCACAGCGCCATTTATTTCCCCTTTTATCTTGATTAATTTTTACACGCAGAGAGCCTAAATTGTGAGTTGTGACTGTTCATTCTGCATAAAGTTTATATGTTCATGAAATAATTAATACGGCAAGATATATATTAGCTGTTTACAATTATCGAGAACCCAGAACTGTGTGTATACATTACATTTCCGTGTGGATATCATGCTTTGAAATGTAGGTGTTGGTGTCACACTTTTGTGCATTGATCTCTGAATTATAGATCTAAGTCATACAGACTTCTCAAAAGTCAGACTTCTAAAATTGTCATTAGGTTTTATGTAATGAAAGCTGACAGGACAGCCACACATTCTGCAAAGGAATTGCTTTTCTTATGAAGATTTTATTAAGTCTAATGGGCTCTACACATCTGGCGATTGGCCGCTGAGGTGCCCAAGGGCCGATACGGCCGCCGGGCGACCCGACGCGGGGGGAGAGTGAAGTTTCTTCACTTTCGCCGTCACCCGTCTCTCTAGCACTGTATGCTAATATGGACGAGATTGTTCATATTGGCTCGCATGTTTAAACGAGCCGGCACCAACGATGAACGAGAGCGGGGCCGCGCATCGTTCATCGTTGGTGCATACACACTGAAAGATATGAATGATATCTCGTTCATTAATGAGATCTTTAAGTGAAATCGCTAAGTGTGTAGGGCTCTTTAGTAACGCTTCAGACAGCAGTCCCCATTATTCTGAAAGGGACTGCAGTCTGCCCCCATGTATTAACCTCCAAAACAACTAGCTTTTCAGACCTTGGCTTTGTAAGTTGCCACTATTTTCAGATGGCATTAGCTACCTGCGCGCAAGGTGAGTTGGAGCATTTGAAAATGTATGACACCTGGTTTGTATCGACTAATATTTTACTGGCACATCATGTTCTCTCAGTTCCTGTCTCTGTGTACATTTTTCATACATAGGATGAATAATTATGTTAAAAAACCCAAAGTTTTTGGAAAAGGTAAAAATTGCGGAAACACTGCACTCAATAATACACAGGATCATGGCAATAAAACAGCACATAACATAAACGTGTTTTACAAATCATGTCAAGAAATGCATCCGAACATGCAAAAAAAAAAAAAAAATGTGGTCACAGCAAGATCTGTACAGTGTGTATATGGCAGATGGGGTGGAATGTAAGAGGGTGTGAGAATCCGAAAGTGAGAGATTTTGGGAGAGTTCTCCTGTTATTTTAAAGTGACAATCATTTACATGGCAAAATCAACCTTGTTTTGTCATGCCAATTATTGCCACTTTAAAAAACCCCAGGAGAACTCTCTCGAAATCTCTTACTTTCTGATTCTCACACCCCCTTGGAGTTAGATGAGAAAATTCAGTAATGATGATAGGGTGGGGGCATTTCTTGTTATACGCAATGGCTATAAAGCCATTTATTTGTGTCAATTGGAGTCTGTCTAGCGATTTTATAACGAAGACTGTAGATGATGTAGCCTTAGAAAAGGTTTTCAAGGATATTTTTGATGTACTTGAATCAACAGGTATAAAAGCATGATACTGTTGTGTGCCCTGAATAGTTACTGACTGGCTGAAATGATCATTCAAAAATGTTTTAGACTCCGTATAGTCTGCTTGCGTTGTGAACGTAAAATTTATTCCAGATATATTTTATGCTGCCCATTCATAAAGTTATATCCGTTGTGTATAACAAAAAATGGTGGCTTGCTTATTTGATGGACAAGAATGAAGATGAAGACGAATTAAAAGTAACCTTCCTTCATCCAGCTGGACCTTCACCATCATTCTTCTATCCAAGGAAGCTTGATGTACTATGGATACCTCTAGTAGATGTCTTATACAAAGTCCACCGTATAACCCCAACTGGAAGAATTTATGTTATGTCTCCTGATGACACTTTAAAAACCATGAGGCATTGTCAAACTGTCTTCAGCTAGCATTGTTGACTGACTAATACAATGTCAAGTATTTCTATTCAACTTGATTTATATAATTAAATAAAGCCATCAAATCTATTATTACCTATTACTACTTGTAATATACCTGGCTTTTTTGAATAAACTACCTTGCTTTACAATTATTTTTCTCTAACGTCCTAAGTGGATGCTGGGGACTCCGTAAGGACCATGGGGATTAGCGGCTCCGCAGGAGACTGGGCACAACTAAAGAAAGCTTTAGGACTACCTGGTGTGCACTGGCTCCTCCCACTAAGACCCTCCTCCAGACCTCAGTTAGATTCTTGTGCCCGGCCGAGCTGGATGCACACTAGGGGCTCTCCTGAGCACCTAGAAAGAAAGTATATTTAGGTTTTTTATTTTCAGTGAGATCTGCTGGCAACAGACTCACTGCAGCGAGGGACTAAGGGGAGAAGAAGCGAACCTACCTAACAGGTGGTAGTTTGGGCTTCTTAGGCTACTGGACACCATTAGCTCCAGAGGGATCGACCGCAGGACCCGACCTTGGTGTTCGTTCCCGGAGCCGCGCCGCCGCCCCCCTTACAGAGCCAGAAGCACGAAGAAGGTCCGGAAAATCGGCGGCAGAAGACTTCGGTCTTCACCAAGGTAGCGCACAGCACTGCAGCTGTGCGCCATTGCTCCTCATGTACACCTCACACTTCGGTCACTGATGGGTGCAGGGCGCTGGGGGGGGCGCCCTGAGGGCAATAAATAACACCTTGGCTGGCAAAATATACATCATATATAGTCCCAGAGGCTATATAGATGTAAAATTACCCCTGCCAGTATCACAGAAAAAGCGGGAGAAAGTCCGCCAAAAAGGGGGCGGGGCTTCTCCCTCAGCACACTGGCGCCATTTTCTCTTCACAGTGCAGCTGGAAGACAGCTCCCCAGGCTCTCCCCTGTAGTTTTCAGGCTCAAAGGGTTAAAAAGAGAGGGGGGGGCACTAAATTTAGGCGCAATATATGTATACAAGCAGCTATTTGTGGAAAAATCACTCAGTTATAGTGTTAATCGCTGCATTATATAGCGCTCTGGTGTGTGCTGGCATACTCTCTCTCGGTCTCCCCAAAGGACTTTGTGGGGTGCTGTCCTCAGTCAGAGCATTCCCTGTGTGTGTGCGGTGTGTCGGTACGGCTGTGTCGACATGTTGGATGAGGAAGGTTACGTGGAGGCGGAGCAGAGGCCGATAAATGGGATGTCGCCCCCTGTGGGGCCGACACCAGAGTGGATGGATAGGTGGAAGGTATTAACCGACAGTGTCAACTCCTTACATAAAAGGCTGGATGACGTAACAGCTGTGGGACAGCCGGCTTCTCAGCCCGCGTCTGCCCAGGCGTCTCAAAGGCCATCAGGGGCTCAAACAACGCCCGTTACCTCAGATGGCAGACACAGATGTCGACACGGAGTCTGACTCCAGTGTCGACGAGGTTGAGACATATACACAATCCACTAGGAACATCCGTTACATGATCTCGGCAATGGAAAAAAAAAAAAATGTGTTACGCATTTTCTGACATGAACCCAAGTACCACATAAAAGGGGTTTTATTTTTGGGGAGAAAAAACAGCCACTGTTTTGTTCCCCCATCAGATGAATGAATGAAGTGTGTAAAGAAGCGTGGTTTCCCCCGATAAGAAACTGGTAATTTCTAAAAAGTTACTGATGGCGTACCCTTTCCCGCCAGAGGATAGGTCAAGTTGGGAGATATCCCTTAGGGTGGATAAGGCGCTCACACGTTTGTCAAAAGGTGGCACTGCCGTCTTAGGATACGGCCACCTTGAAGGAACCTGCTGATAAAAAGCAGGAGGCGATCCTGAAGTCTGTATTTACACACTCAGGTTATATACTGAAACCTGCAATTGTCTCAGCATAAATAGTGCTGCTGCAGCGTGGTCTGACACCCTGTCAGATAATATTAATACGCTAAGACAGGGATAATATTTTGCTAACATTGAGCATATTTAAGACGTTGTCTTATATATAAAGGATGCACAGAGGGATATTTGCCGGCTGGCATCCAGAATTAATGCAATGTCCATTCTGCCAGGAGGGTAGTAGAAACCCGGCAGTGGACAGGTGATGCTGCATTTAAAAGGCACATGGAGATTCTGCCTTATAAGGGTGAGGAATTGTTTGGGGATGGTCTCTGGGACCTCGTATCCACAGCAACAGCTGGGAAGAAAAAAGTTCGAGACGACTCCCCCTCGCCTCACATCAGCCTTGCCTGCTGCCCTCGGAGAAAGGTAGTACTGGCGGCAATTCACAAGCTGTACTTCCAGCAGGTGAAATCAAGGTACCCCTCCTTCAACAAGGCCGGGGTTACTATTCCAAAATGTTGTGGTACCGAAACCAGACGGTTCGGTGAGACCCATTCTAAAATTGAAATCCTTGAACACTTATATACGAAGGTTCAAGTTCAAAATGGAATCGCTCAGGGCGATTATTGCAAGCCTGGAAAATTTCAGGGTATCACTGGACATCAAGTATACTTACCTGCATGTCCCTATTCACCCTCGTCACCAGGTGTACCTCAAAATTGTGGTACAGGATTGTCATTACCAATTCCAGACGTTGACGTTGGTCTGTCCCCGGCACCGAGGGTATTTACCAAGGTAATGGCCGAATATCCCGTACTTGGACGATCTCCTTATAAAGGCGAGGTCCAGGGAGCAGTTGTTCGTCGGAGTAGCACTATCTCGGGAAGTGCTACAACAGCACGGCTGGATTCTGAATATTCCAAAGTCGCAGCTGGTTCCTACGACGCGTCTACTGTTCCTGGGTATGGTTCTGGACACAGAACAGGATAAAAAGGGTTTCTCCCGGAGGAGAAGTCCAAGGAGTTGGCGTCTCTAGATGGAGACCTCCTAATACAAATACAGGTATCGGTGCATCTATGCACGCGAGCCTTGGGAAAGATGGTAGCTTCTTACGAAGAATTTCCATTCGCCAAGTCCCATGCAAGGATCTTCCAGTGGGATCTGTTGGACAAGTGGTCCGGGTCGCATCCTCAGATGCATCGGCGGATAACCCTGTCTCCAAGGGCCAGGGTGTCGCTGTGGGGGTGACTGCAGAGTGCTCATCTTCTAGGGGGCCGCAGATTCGGCATACAGGACTGGGTCCTGGTGACCACGGATGCCAGCCTTCCAGGCTGGGGGGCAGTCACACAGGGAAGAAACTTCCAAGGCCTATGGAAAAGTCAGGAGACTTCCCTACACATAAATATTCTGGAACTATGGGCCATTTACAATGCCCTAAGTCAGGCTAGACCCCTGCTTCAACACCGGCCGGTGCTGATCAAGTCAGACAACATCACGGCGGTCGCTCATGTAAACCGACAGGGCGGCACAAGAAGTAGGATGGCGATTTCAGAAGCCACAAGGATTCTCCGATGGGCGGAAAATCATGGGTTAGCACTGTCAGCAGTGTTTATTCCCGGAGTGGACAACTGAGAAGCAGACTTTCTCAGCAGACACAACCTCCACCCGAGAGAGTGGGGACTTAATCCAGAAGTCTTCCAAATGATTGTACACCGTGGGGAAAGGCCACAGGTGGACAGGATGGCGTCCCGCCTCAACAAAAAGCTACAAAGATATTGCGCCAGGTCAAGGGACCCTCAGGCGATAGCTGTGGACGCTCTGGTAACACCGTGGGTGTACCAGTCGTTCTATGTGTTCCTTTCTCTGCCTCTCATACCCAGGGTAATGAGAATAATAAGAAGGAGAGGAGTAAGAACTATACTCATTGTTCCGGGTGGCCAAGAAGAGCTTGGTACCCAGAACTCCAAGAAATGATCTCAGAGGACCCATGGCCTCTGCCGCTCAGACAGGACCTGCCGCAGCAGGGGGCCTGTCTGTTCCAAGACGTATCCCGCGGCTGCGTTTGACGGCATGGCGGTTGAACGCCGGATCCTGAAGGAAAAGGGCATTCCAGAGGAAGTTATCCCTACGCTATTTAAAGCTAGGAAGGAAGTGAACGCAAACCATTATCACCGCATATGGTGGAAATATGTTGCGTGCTGTGAGGCCAGGAAGGCCCCAAAGGAGAAATTTCAGCTAGGTCGATTTCTGCACTTCCTACAGTCAGAGGTGACTATGGGCCTAAAATTGGGTTCCATGAAGGTCCAGATTTCGGCTCTATCGATTTTCTTCCAAAATAGAACTGGCTTCACTGCCTGAAGTTCGGACTTTGTTAAGGGAGTGCTGCATAGTCAGCCCCGTTTGTGCCTCAAGTGGCACCGTGGGATCTCAACGTGGTGTTGGATTTCCTGAAGTCGCATTGGGTTGAGCCACTTAAATCCGTGGAGCTACAATACCTCACGTGGAAAGTGGTCATGCTGTGGGCCTTGGCGTCGGCCAGGCGTGTATCAGAATTGGCGGCTTTGTCATACAAATGCCCTTATCTGTATTTCTCTATCGTCCTAGTGGATGCTGGGGTTCCTGAAAGGACCATGGGGAATAGCGGCTCCGCAGGAGACAGGGCACAAAAAGTAAAGCTTTAGGATCAGGTGGTGTGCACTGGCTCCTCCCCCTATGACCCTCCTCCAAGCCTCAGTTAGATTTTTGTGCCCGGCCGAGAAGGGTGCAATCTAGGTGGCTCTCCTAAAGAGCTGCTTAGAAAAGTTTAGCTTAGGTTTTTTATTTTACAGTGAGTCCTGCTGGCAACAGGATCACTGCAACGAGGGACTTAGGGGAGAAGAAGTGAACTCACCTGCGTGCAGGATGGATTGGCTTCTTTGGCTACTGGACATTAGCTCCAGAGGGACGATCACAGGTACAGCCTGGATGGTCACCGGAGCCTCGCCGCCGGCCCCCTTGCAGATGCTGAAACAAGAAGAAGGTCCAGAATCGGCGGCATGAAGACTCCTCAGTCTTCTTAAGGTAGCGCACAGCACTGCAGCTGTGCGCCATTTCCTCTCAGCACACTTCACACGGCAGTCACTGAGGGTGCAGGGCGCTGGAAGGGGGGCGCCCTGGGAGGCAATGAAAACCTATTTTTGGCTAAAAATACCTCACATATAGCCTCCGGGGGCTATATGGAGATATTTAACCCCTGCCAGAATCCGTTAAGAGCGGGAGACGAGGCCGCCGAAAAAGGGGCGGGGCCTATCTCCTCAGCACACAGCGCCATTTTCCCTCACAGAAAGGCTGGAGGGAAGGCTCCCAGGCTCTCCCCTGCACTGCACTACAGAAACAGGGTTAAAACAGAGAGGGGGGGCACTAATTTGGCGTTAGAAATATATAAAAAAGATGCTATAAGGGAAAACACTTATATAAGGTTGTCCCTATATAATTATAGCGTTTTTGGTGTGTGCTGGCAAACTCTCCCTCTGTCTCTCCAAAGGGCTAGTGGGTCCTGTCCTCTATCAGAGCATTCCCTGTGTGTGTGCTGTGTGTCGGTACGTGTGTGTCGACATGTATGAGGACGATGTTGGTGAGGAGGCGGAGCAATTGCCTGTAATGGTGATGTCACTCTCTAGGGAGTCGACACCGGAATGGATGGCTTATTTAGGGAATTACGTGATAATGTCAACACGCGGCAAGGTCGGTTGACGACATGAGACGGCCGACAAACAATTAGTACCGGTCCAGACGTCTCAAAAACACCGTCAGGGGTTTTAAAACGCCCGTTTACTTTAGTCGGTCGACACAGACACAGACAGGGACACTGAATCCAGTGTCGACGGTGAATAAACAAACGTATTCCTTATTAGGGCCACACGTTAAGGGCAATGAAGGAGGTGTTACATATTTCTGATACTACAAGTACCACAAAAGAGGGTATTATGTGGGATGTGAAAAAACTACCGTAGTTTTTCCTGAATCAGATAAATTAAATGAAGTGTGTGATGATGCGTGGGTTCCCCCCGATAGAAAATATGGGCGGTATACCCTTTCCCGCCAGAAGTTAGGGCGCGTTGGGAAACACCCCTTAGGGTGGATAAGGCGCTCACACGCTTATCAGAACAAGTGGCGGTACCGTCTATAGATAGGGCCGTCCTCAAGGAGCCAGCTGACAGGAGGCTGGAAAATATCATAAAATGTATATACACACATACTGGTGTTATACTGCGACCAGCGATCGCCTCAGCCTGGATGTGCAGAGCTGGGGTGGCTTGGTCGGATTCCCTGACTAAAAATATTGATACCCTTGACAGGGACAGTATTTTATTGACTATAGAGCATTTAAAGGATGCATTTCTATATATGCGAGATGCACAGAGGGATATTTGCACTCTGGCATCAAGAGTAAGTGCGATGTCCATATCTGCCAGAAGATGTTTATGGACACGACAGTGGTCAGGTGATGCAGATTCCAAACGGCACAAAGGTGTATTGCCGTATAAAGGAAGAGGAGTTATTTGGGGTCGGTCCATCGGACCTGGTGGCCACGGCAACTGCTGGAAAATCCACCGTTTTTTACCCTAAGTCACATCTCTGCAGAAAAAGACACCGTCTTTTCAGCTTCAGTCCTTTCGTCCCTATAAGAGTCATATCTGCCCAGGGATAGAGGAAAGGGAAGAAGACTGCAGCAGGCAGCCCATTCCCAGGAACAGAAGCGTTCCACCGCTTCTGACAAGCTCTCAGCATGACGCTGAGACCGTACAGGACCCCTGGATCCTACAAGTAGTATCCCAGGGGTACAGATTGGAATGTCGAGACGTTTCCCCTGCGCAGGCTCCTGAAGTCTGCTTTACCAAGGTCTCCCTCCGACAAGGAGGCAGTATGGGAAAAAATTCACGAGCTGTATTCCCAGCAGGTGATAATTAAATTACCCCTCCTACAACAAGAAAAGGGGTATTATTCCACACTATATTGTGGTACTGAAGCCAGAAGGCTAGGTGAGACCTATTCTAAATCTAAAAAAAAAAATAAAAATAAAAAATTTTGAACACTTACAAAGGTTCAAATCAAGATGGAGTCACTCAGAGCAGTGATAACGAACCGGGAAGAAGGGGACTATATGGTGTCCCGAGACATCAGGGATGCTTACCTCCATGTCCCAAATTTGCCCTTATCACTAAGGGTACCTCAGGTTCGTGGTACAGAACTGTCACTATCAGTTTCAGACGCTGCCGTTTGGATTGTCCACGGCACCCCGGGTCTTTACCAAGGTAATGGCCGAAATAATGGTTCTTCTTCGAAGAAAAGGCGTCTAAATTATCCCTTACTTGGACGATCTCCTGATAAGGGCAAAGTCCAGGGAACAGTTGGAGGTCGGAGTAGCACTATCTCGGATACTGTTACAACAGCAGGGGTGGATTCTAAATATTCCAAAATCGCAGCTGATCCCGACAACAAGTCTCCTGTGCTTAGGGATGATTCTGGACACAGTCCAGAAAAAGGTGTTTCTCCCGGAAGAGAAAGCCAGGGAGTTATCCGAGCTAGTCAGGAACCTCCTAAAATCAGTGCATCATTGCACAAGGGCCATGGTAAAAAAAAAAAAAAAAATGGTGACTTCCTTCGAAGCAATTCCAGTCGGCAGATTTCATGCAAGAACTTTTCAGTGGGATCTGCTGGACAAATGGTCCGGATCGCATCTTCAGATGCATCAGCGGATAACCCTATATCCAAGGACAAGGGTGTCTCTCCTGTGGTGGTTACAGAGTGCTCATCTTCTAGAGGGCCGCAGATTCGGCATTCAGTTTTGGATGTTGGTGACCACGGAGGCCAGCCCGAGAGGCTGGGGAGCAGTCACACAAGAAAAAAATTCCAGGGAGTGTGATCAAGTCTGGAGACTTTTCTCCACATAAATATAGCTAAGGGTAAATTTATAATGCTCTAAGCTTAGCAAGACCTCTGCTTCAAGGTCAGCCGGTATTGATCCAGTGGGATAAAACATCACGGCAGTCGCCCACGTAAATAGACAGGGCGGCACAAGAAGCAGGAGGGCAGTGGCAAAAAACTGCAAGGACTTTTCGCTGGGCGGAAAATCATGTGATAGCACTGTCAGCAGTGTTTCATTCCGGGAATGGAAACTGGGAAGCAGACTTCCTCAGTAGGCACGACCTCCACCCGGCAGAGTGGGAACTTCATGGGGAAGTTTTCCACATGATTGTAAACCGTTGGGAATTACCAAAGGTGGACATGATGGCGTCCCGTCTGAACAAAAAACAGGACAGGTATTGCGCCAGGTTAAGAGACCCTCAGGCAATAGCTGTGGACGTTCTGGTAACACCGTGGGTGTACCAGTCGGTGTATGTGTTCCATCCTCTGCTTTTCATACCTAAGGTACTGAGAATTATAAGACGTAGAGGAGTAAGAACTATACTCATGGCTCCGGATTGGCCAAGAAGGACTTGGTACCCGGAACTTCAAGAGATGCTCACAGAGGACTTATGGCCTCTGCCGCTAAGAAGGGACTTGTTTCAGCAAGTACCATGTCTGTTCCAAGACTTACCGCAGCTGCGTTTGACGGCATGGCGGTGGAACGCCGGATCCTAAGGGAAAAGGCATTCAGGAAGAGGTCATTCCTACCCTGGTCAAAGCCAGAAAGGAGGTGACCGCACAACATTATCACCACATGTGGCGAAAATATGTTGCGTGGTGTGAGGCCAGGAAGGCCCCACGAAGAAATTTCAACTCGGTCGATTCCTGCATTTCCTGCAAACAGGAGTGTCTATGGGCCTCAAATTGGGGTCCATTAAGGTTCAAATTTCGGCCCTGTCGATTTTTCTTCCAGAAAGAATTGGCTTCAGTTCCTGAAGTCCAGAAGTTTGTCAAGGGAGTATTGCATATACAACCCCCTTTTGTGCCTCCAGTGGCACTGTGGGATCTCAACGTAGTTCTGGGATTCCTCAAAACACATTGGTTTAAAACCAGTCAAATCTGTGGATTTGAAGCATCTCACATGAAAAGTGAACATGCTCTTGGACCTGGCCTGGACCAGGCGAGTGTCAAATTGGTGGTTTTTTTCTCAAAAAAGCCCATATCTGTTTGTCCATTCGGACAGGGCAGAGCTGCGGACTCGTCCCCAGTTCTCTCCCTAAGGTGGTGTCAGTGTTTCACCTGAACCAGCTTATTGTGGTGTCTTGCGCCTACTAGGGACTTGGAGGACTCCAAGTTGCTAGATGTGGTCAGGGCCCTGAAAATATAGGTTCCAGGACGGCTGGAGTCAGGAAAACTGACTTGCTGTTATCCTGTATGCACCCAACAAACTGGGTGCTCTTGCTTCTAAGCAGACTTTTGCTAGTTGGATGTGTAATACAATTCAGCTTGCACATTCTGTGGCAGGCCTGCCACAGCCAAAATATGTAAATGCCCATTCCACAAGGAAGGTGGGCTCATCTTGGGCGGCTGCCCGAGGGGTCTCGGCTTTACAACTTTGCCGAGCGGCTATTTAGTCAGGGGCAAACACGTTTGTAAAATCCTACAAATTTGATAACCTGGCTAAGGAGGACCTGGAGTTCTCTCATTCGGTGCTGCAGAGTCATCCGCACTCTCCCGCCCGTTTGGGAGCTTTGGTATAATCCCCATGGTCCTTTCAGGAACCCCAGCATCCACTAGGACGATAGAGAAAATAAGAATTTACTTACCGATAATTCTATTTCTCGGAGTCCGTAGTGGATGCTGGGCGCCCATCCCAAGTGCGGATTATCTGCAATACTTGTACATAGTTACAAAAATCGGGTTATTATTGTTGTGAGCCATCTTTCAGAGGCTCCGCTGTTATCATACTGTTAACTGGGTTCAGATCACAGGTTGTACAGTGTGATTGGTGTGGCTGGTATGAGTCTTACCCGGGATTCATAAATCCTTCCTTATTGTGTACGCTCGTCCGGGCACAGTATCCTAACTGAGGCTTGGAGGAGGGTCATAGGGGGAGGAGCCAGTGCACACCACCTGATCCTAAAGCTTTACTTTTTGTGCCCTGTCTCCTGCGGAGCCGCTATTCCCCATGGTCCTTTCAGGAACCCCAGCATCCACTACGGACTCCGAGAAATAGAATTATCGGTAAGTAAATTCTTATTTTTATATGGATAAGGCGGAATTGAGGACTCGTTCCCAATTCCTTCCTAAGGTGGTATCAGTTTTTCATGTGAACCAACCTATTGTGGTGCCTGCGGCTACTTGGGACTTGGAGGATTCCAAGTTTCTGGACGTAGTCAGGGCCCTGAAAAGTATATGTTTCCAGGACGGCTGGAGTCAGGAAAACTGACTCGCTATTTATCCTGTATGCACCCAACAAGCTGGGTGCTCCTGCTTCTAAGCAGACTATTGCTCGCTGGATCTGTAGCACGATTCAACTTGCACATTCTGCGGCTGGAATGCCGCACCCTAAATCTGTGAAAGCCCATTCCACGAGGAAAGTGGGCTCTTCTTGGGCGGCTGCCCGAGGGGTCTCGGCTTTACAAATTTGCCGAGCTGTTACTTGGTCGGGTTTAAAACACTCTTGCAAGAGTCTACAAGTTTGATACCCTGGCTGAGGAGGACCTAGAGTTTGCTCATTCGGTGCTGCAGAGTCATCCGCACTCTCCCGCCCGTTTGGGAGCTTTGGTATAATCCCCATGGTCCTTACGGAGTCCCCAGCATCCACTTAGGACGTTAGAGAAAATAAGATTTTACTCACCGGTAAATCTATTTCTCGTAGTCCGTAGTGGATGCTGGGCGCCCATCCCAAGTGCGGATTGTCTGCAATACTTGTATATAGTTATTGCCTAACTAAAGGGTTATTGTTGAGCCATCTGTTGAGAGGCTCAGTTGTTATCATACTGTTAACTGGGTATAGTATCACGAGTTATACGGTGTGATTGGTGTGGCTGGTATGAGTCTTACCCGGGATTCAAAATCCTTCCTTATTGTGTCAGCTCTTCCGGGCACAGTATCCTAACTGAGGTCTGGAGGAGGGTCTTAGTGGGAGGAGCCAGTGCACACCAGGTAGTCCTAAAGCTTTCTTTAGTTGTGCCCAGTCTCCTGCGGAGCCGCTAATCCCCATGGTCCTTACGGAGTCCCCTGCATCCACTACGGACTACGAGAAATAGATTTACCGGTGAGTAAAATCTTATTTTAACTATAGTATAAACCCATTATCCTCCCACTTTTACATTTTGACAAACATTTAACATTAGTATAGACCATTTCCTGAATTTTTTTTTTACCTTTTTTTGTTGACACTCTTTTTGAGATAATCACGATCAAAAATTTCAGTTTGAGTTTGGAAATTTTTTTCCTTACAAAGCCTATTGTGTTGTGTATCGTAGGAAAGGTTTAATTTACTACTATGGCGATTTGAAAATATACTGGCTGTGCGTTTTTGACAGATTTGTGAAAACTTTACATAGCCATAATTTGGAAACGGCATGAGATATTTAAATAAAACTTTTTTTTCTCTGACGTCCGTAGTGGATGCTGGGACTCCGTCAGGACCATGGGGAATAGCGGCTCCGCAGGAGACAGGGCACAAAATTTAAAAGTTTGACCACTAGGTGGTGTGTACTGGCTCCTCCCCCTATGACCCTCCTCCAAGCCTCAGTTAGGTTTTTGTGCCCGTCCGAGCAGGGTGCAATCTAGGTGGCTCTCCTAAAGAGCTGCTTAGAAAAAGTTTGTTAGGTTTTTTATTTTCAGTGAGTCCTGCTGGCAACAGGCTCACTGCAACGAGGGACTTAGGGGAGAAGAAGTGAACTCACCTGCGTGCAGGATGGATTTGCTTCTTAGGCTACTGGACACTAGCTCCAGAGGGACGATCACAGGTACAGCCTGGATGGGTCACCGGAGCAGCGCCGCCGACCCCCTTGCAGATGCCGAATAGAGAAGAGGTCCAGAAACCGGCGGCAGAAGACGTCTCAGTCTTCATGAGGTAGCGCACAGCACTGCAGCTGTGCGCCATTGCTCTCCGCACACTTCACACCAGCGGTCACTGAGGGTGCAGGGCGCTGGGGGGGGGGCGCCCTGGGCAGCAATGTAATATACCTATTCTGGCTAAAATATATCACATATAGCCCCTGGGGCTATATGGATGTATTTAACCCCTGCCAGGTTCCAAAAAAACCGGGAGAAGAAGCCCGCCGAAAAGGGGGCGGGGCCTATTCTCCTCAGCACACAGCGCCATTTTCCTGCCCAGCTCCGCTGCGAGGAAGGCTCCCAGGACTCTCCCCTGCACTGCACTACAGAAACAGGGTAAAAACAGAGAGGGGGGGCACTTATTGGCGATATTTATAATATTTGAGCTGCTATAAAGGGAACACACTTATTAAGGTTGTCCCTATATATATTTATAGCGCTTGGGTGTGTGCTGGCAAACTCTCCCTCTGTCTCCCCAAAGGGCTAGTGGGGTCCTGTCTTCTATCAGAGCATTCCCTGTGTGTCGGTACGTGTGTGTCGACATGTATGAGGACGATGTTGGCGTGGAGGCGGAGCAATTGCCTGTAATGGTGATGTCACCCCCTAGGGAGTCGACACCAGAATGGATGGCTTTGTTTATGGAATTACGGGATAGTGTCAGCACGCTACAAAAGTCGGTTGACGACATGAGACAGCCGGCAAACCAGTTAGTACCTGTCCAGGCGTCTCAGACACCGTCAGGGGCTGTAAAACGCCCTTTACCTCAGTCGGTCGACACAGACCCAGACACTGACACTGAATCCAGTGTCGACGGTGAAGAAACAAACGTATTTTCCAGTAGGGCCACACGTTATATGATCACGGCAATGAAGGAGGCTTTGCATATCTCTGATACTGCAAGTACCACAAAAAGGGGTATTATGTGGGGTGTGAAAAAACTACCGATAGTTTTTCCTGAATCAGAGGAACTGAATGAAGTGTGTGATGAAGCGTGGGTTACCCCAGATAGAAAACTGCTAATTTCAAAGAAGTTATTGGCATTATACCCTTTCCCGCCAGAGGTTAGGGCGCGCTGGGAAACACCTCCTAGGGTGGATAAGGCGCTCACACGCTTATCAAAGCAAGTGGCGTTACCGTCTCCTGATACGGCCGCCCTCAAGGATCCAGCTGATAGGAGGCTGGAGAATACATTAAAAAGTATATACACACATACGGGTGTTATACTGAGACCAGCAATCGCCTCAGCCTGGATGTGCAGTGCTGGCGTGGCTTGGTCGGAGTCACTGTCTGAAAATATTGATACCCTGGATAGGGACAGTATTTTACTGACTATAGAGCAGTTAAAGGATGCATTTCTTTATATGCGAGATGCACAGAGAGATATTTGCACTCTGGCATCAAGAGTAAGTGCGATGTCCATATCTGCCAGAAGAAGTTTATGGACGCGCCAGTGGTCAGGTGATGCGGATTCCAAACGACATATGGAAGTATTGCCGTATAAGGGGGAGGAATTATTTGGGGTCGGTCTATCGGATCTGGTGGCCACGGCAACGGCCGGAAAATCCACCTTTTTACCCCAGGTCACCTCCCAGCAGAAAAAGCCGCAGGCTTTTCAGCCGCAGTCCTTTCGTTCCTATAAGAACAAACGAGCAAAAGGACATTCCTATTTGCCCCGAGGCAAAGGAAAGGGTAAGAGACTGCAACAAGCAGCTACTTCCCAGGAGCAGAAGCCCTCCCCGGCTTCTACAAAGGCGTCAGCATGACGCTGGGACCTTACAAGCAGACTCGGGGGCGGTGGGGGGCCGCCTCAAACATTTCAGCGCACAGTGGGCTTACTCGCAGGTGGACCCCTGGATCCTGCAGGTAGTATCTCAGGGTTACAGGTTGGAATTCGAGAAGTCCCCTCCTCGCCGTTTCCTAAAGTCTGCTTTGCCAACGTCTCCCTCCGACAGGGCGACGGTATTGGAGGCCATTCACAAGCTGTATTCTCAGCAGGTGATAGTCAAGGTACCCCTCCTACAACAGGGACAGGGGTATTACTCCACGCTATTTGTGGTACCGAAGCTGGACGGCTCGGTAAGACCGATTCTAAATCTAAAATCTCTGAACCTGTACATACAAAAATTCAAGTTCAAGATGGAGTCACTCAGAGCAGTGATAGCGAATCTGGAAGAAGGGGATTTTATGGTGTCCTTGGACATCAAGGATGCTTACCTTCATGTTCCAATTTGTCCTTCACACCAAGGGTACCTCAGGTTCGTGGTCCAAAACTGTCATTATCAGTTTCAGACGCTGCCGTTTGGATTGTCCACGGCACCCCGGGTCTTTACCAAGGTAATGGCCGAAATGATGATCCTTCTTCGAAGAGAAGGCGTCTTAATTATCCCTTACTTGGACGATCTCCTGATAAGGGCAAGATCCAGAGAACAGCTGGAGGTCGGAGTAGCACTAACCCAAGTAGTGCTCCAACAACACGGGTGGATTCTGAATTTTCCAAAATCCCAACTGATCCCGACGACACGTCTGTTGTTCCTAGGGATGATTCTGGACACTGTTCAGAAAAAGGTATTTCTTCCAGAGGAGAAAGCCAGGGAGTTATCCGATCTAGTCAGGAACCTCCTAAAACCAGGAAAAGTATCTGTGCATCAATGCACAAGAGTCCTGGGAAAAATGGTAGCTTCTTACGAAGCGATTCCATTCGGCAGATTCCATGCACGAGTCAAGCCTGGAGACGTCTCTTCACATAAATATACTGGAGCTAAGAGCAATCTACAATGCTCTAAGCCTGGCAAAACCTCTGCTTCAGGGTCAGCCGGTGTTGATTCAGTCGGACAACATCACGGCAGTCGCCCACGTAAACAGACAGGGCGGCACAAGAAGCAGGAGGGCAATGGCAGAAGCTGCAAGGATTCTCCGCTGGGCAGAAAATCATGTGTTGGCACTGTCAGCTGTGTTCATCCCGGGAGTGGACAACTGGGAAGCAGACTTCCTCAGCAGACACGATCTGCACTCGGGAGAGTGGGGACTTCATCCAGAAGTCTTCCACATGATTGTGGTCCATTGGGAAAGACCAATGGTGGACATGATGGCGTCCCGCCTCAACAAAAAACTGGACAGGTATTGCGCCAGGTCAAGAGACCCTCAGGCAATAGCTGTAGACGCTCTGGTAACACCATGGGTGTACCAGTCAGTGTATGTGTTTCCTCCTCTGCCTCTCATACCAAAAGTACTGAGAATTATACGGCAAAGGGGAGTAAGAACGATACTCGTGGCTCCGGATTGGCCAAGAAGAACTTGGTACCCGGAACTTCAGGAGATGCTCACGGAAGATCCGTGGCCTCTACCTCTAAGACGGGACCTGCTTCAGCAGGGACCGTGTCTATTCCAAGACTTACCGCGGCTGCGTTTGACGGCATGGCGGTTGAACGCCGAATCCTAAGGGAAAAAGGCATTCCGGAAGAGGTCATCCCTACCCTGGTAAAAGCCAGGAAGGAGGTGACTGCACAACATTATCACCGCATTTGGAGAAAATATGTTGCGTGGTGTGAGGCCAGGAAGGCCCCGACGGAGGAATTTCAACTGGGTCGATTCCTACATTTCCTGCAAACAGGATTGTCTATGGGCCTCAAATTAGGGTCCATTAAGGTTCAAATTTCGGCCCTGTCGATTTTCTTCCAGAAAGAATTGGCTTCAGTTCCTGAAGTCCAGACTTTTGTAAAAGGAGTACTACATATACAGCCCCCGGTTGTGCCCCCAGTGGCACCGTGGGATCTTAATGTAGTTTTGGATTTTCTCAAATCCCATTGGTTTGAGCCACTCAAATCGGTGGATTTGAAATATCTTACATGGAAAGTAACCATGCTACTGGCCCTGGCTTCAGCCAGGAGAGTGTCAGAATTGGCGGCTTTATCGTATAAAAGCCCATATCTGATTGCCCATTCGGACAGGGCAGAACTGCGGACGCGTCCTCACTTTCTGCCTAAGGTGGTTTCAGCGTTTCACCTGAACCAGCCTATTGTGGTGCCTGCGGCTACTAGCGATTTGGAGGATTCCAAGTTGCTGGACGTTGTCAGAGCATTGAAAATATATATTTCAAGGACGGCTGGAGTCAGAAAATCTGACTCGCTGTTTATACTGTATGCACCCAACAAGCTGGGTGCTCCTGCTTCTAAGCAGACGATTGCTCGTTGGATTTGTAGCACAATTCAACTTGCACATTCTGTGGCAGGCCTGCCACAGCCTAAATCTGTCAAGGCCCATTCCACAAGGAAGGTGGGCTCATCTTGGGCGGCTGCCCGAGGGGTCTCGGCATTACAACTCTGCCGAGCAGCTACGTGGTCAGGGGAGAACACGTTTGTAAAATTCTACAAATTTGATACCCTGGCTAAGGAGGACCTGGAGTTCTCTCATTCGGTGCTGCAGAGTCATCCGCACTCTCCCGCCCGTTTGGGAGCTTTGGTATAATCCCCATGGTCCTGACGGAGTCCCAGCATCCACTAGGACGTCATGGAAAATAAGATTTCACTTACCGATAAATCTATTTCTCGTAGTCCGTAGTGGATGCTGGGCGCCCATCCCAAGTGCGGATTGTCTGCAATACTTGTACATAGTTATTGTTACAAAAAAATCGGGTTGTTATTGTTGTGAGCCGTCTGTTCAGAGGCTCCTACGTTTGTCATACTGTTAACTGGGTTCAGATCACAAGTTGTACGGTGTGATTGGTGTGGCTGGTATGAGTCTTACCCGGGATTCAAAATCCTTCCTTATTGTGTACGCTCGTCCGGGCACAGTATCCTAACTGAGGCTTGGAGGAGGGTCATAGGGGGAGGAGCCAGTACACACCACCTAGTGGTCAAACTTTTAAATTTTGTGCCCTGTCTCCTGCGGAGCCGCTATTCCCCATGGTCCTGACGGAGTCCCAGCATCCACTACGGACTACGAGAAATAGATTTATCGGTAAGTAAAATCTTATTTTCTTACACTACATATATACTCTCCATATACCAAATTTGAACCAAAAATCTGAGCTGGTGAGGTAAAATTTTAACAAAAAGTGTGTTGATTTGACACGCAATGACCTTGGCACCACAAGGGTTTTGCAGCGCCTTACGCAGTACGTTAGTATAAACAGTGCGACTAAAACAGGAGGGAAATAACACAGTACACAACATTGCAGAACATTGTTTTGTTTGCAGTCACAGTACCCACAGAGGTAGCACTGCCTGTTGAGCATAATAATGTGGTGCCAGTGTGGGTAGGGTTGGAACATAAGGGGTAGAGGGCCCTGCTTGTGAGGCTTACAGTCTAGAGCAGTGTTTTTCAACCACTGTGCCTTGGCACACTAGTGTGCCCTGAGCAGTCTCCAGGTGTGCCGCCATAGAAGCACAGCCAGGCCCGTCAGTGTTTTGCTGCTACTGAGGCCCTGGAACGATCAATACTGGTGGGTTTAGTGGTTGCAGAGCCAGTTCTAAATTTTGGGCCTGGGCAGTGTTGGGCTCTTCTGGCTATCTCAGATGTGGCTCAGGTGTTACCTATGGAGAAGCTGCGACATGACATGACATGACAGGACACGCAACTACACCATGCATCACCATTATATCTGAATGTGCCTTGGCATTATGTAAATCTTGTTCTGTGTGCCGCGAGTTGTAAAAGGTTGAAAATCTATGGTCTAGAGGAGAGGGGCAGGTAGGCTACACAGAGGGGAGAGACAGTGAGGAAGGAACAGGGAAGGGTGAGTTAGGATGAGAGCTGGAAGGTTTTAATAAAGGAGTGGTGTTTGAGAGTTAGTGTGAATCTTTGGAGAGAAGTGGAGAGTCTAATTCATACTTGCCTAGTCCCCCGCAGCCTCGGAAGGGAATGTGTCTCGCATGCATCCTGCCCACTTCCTAGAGAAACTGGCAGGATGGATATTAAACCATGCAAAACGCTGCATCGGTGGACAGGGGGCGGGGCTGAAGATGCAAATCACATTTTTAGCTCAACCCTTACCAGCAAATTGCAGGCATACCTCTGTTATGTGGTTGGGGCCTAATGACCTCACAGTCCGGCCCCGCCCCTGAAGTGTCCTGCTGCGTGTCCCTTCCGGGCTTCTCCTGGAGAGGAGAAAAATAAAGTAGGCAAGTGTGGTCTAATTGTGGGAGGGAGAGAGCGCCAGTGTTGGGGAGCAGCATGGGAGATAAATCTTCATTCTATGAAATGTTGGACATTAATTAGGTACCATTCAGTCCCACATAACTCTGTGGGGGTAAAATACTCACAAGATACTCTTGAAAAGAGGTTATATAAGCTGTATAGATATTTACCCTCGTTATGTAGTAATTACTGGCATCACAATAAATGCATTTACAATGCATGTAAAGCTAAGTTTCCAATGTTACCTTACCAATGAGTTTGTGCTTGCATTAGGAGTGTTTTGCTTGTGTATTGGCATGGTTTTTAAAGACATTGAGGTACATGGTGTTGGTTGATCTCCCCAAACGTGTACAAGCACTCATTATCCAACACGTTCATGCCTGATAAGCTGCAATACGTGTAACACGTGTTTACAAATACCATTGGATATAGGCCCTTAGAATTTTATACAGGTACTTTAATAAGATTGAGCAATAACTGGACAAGCTGTTGACATTTGTAATCTTGTGTTGTGTTGCCATGTATGGATGTTGGCCAGAATGCTGAATTTTAGCAGACTGGCCCCAGGCTCTCCGAGACATCTCTGTTATGCAGCTGTTCTTGTCGCTTTTACCTGTGTGACATCTTCTGAAAATGTGTAATTATCCTGTTACAGAAACAATGGCCCACAATGTCACTAAAAATATACACCTGATGTGTGTCAGCATAATAATACATGTGCACTGTTATTACATATATACTGACACTTCAGGAACTTTTGCGAGTTTGTGTTGCTCTGCTGCTTCTGTACTATGAGGGTCAGTCAGACCCGAACACAGCCACACGTCTGTACGCAGCCGCTGCATTTGAGTGATCTGCACACGCGCTTTGGCCGCAACAATACACTTTGCAGCATGCAATGTGGTTGACGGCGGCAGGCGTTTGCAGGGCGGCGATGCAGCGTTGGGGGGGGTTACGGGCCGAATGGGAGTGTGCCGGCATTGTTTTCAGGGTGGCTGCGTGGCGTCACACAGCTGCTTCAATTTAAAAAAAAAAGCGGTGGACCGTCTGACAGTGCAGCAATAGCAGTACATCATGTCTAAAATGTTGCCATTCAAAATTAAAATATACCCTCCTCTCTGAGCACACCCTGCACCTAGAGACTAGAGTGAACACCCAAAAATGTATTTCATATCCGTAAAAATGCATTGTTAATAGATCATAGAATTTGATTGCAGATAAGAATTGCTTGGCCCATTAAAGGGGGGTACTCACGGAGCGATAATCTAAGCAATCTGACTAGATTGCTTAGATTTTAAGCATGATCGCTCTGTGTGTACCTCACACAGCGATAGCGATGCGCAGCCCCGCGCATCGCTATCGCTGGTGCTAGATTGGCCTGCATGCCCCCCGTCTCTCCCCGCACGCTCAGCACACATCGCGCTTTGCTGAGCGGGGGGAGAGATGTGTGCTGAGCGGTTCGCTCAGCACACATCTCTCCCACATCTGCCCGTGAATACGGCCCTTTAGTCTTCCCATTTACACACACGCACTAAAGCCCAGTAAAGACAAGGAGATTTCTCCTAGAGATGTGTGCTGAGCGATCTAGCACAGAACACTCTGCACACAGCGTGCAATCTAGTACAGGCGATAGCGACATGCGGGACCGCGCATCGCTATCGCTATGGGGGGGGGAGATACACACTGAGAGATCCGTGCTTAATTTATAAGCAATCTAGTCAGATTGATTAGAAATTAAGCACGGATCTCTCCGTGTGTACTCCCCTTTACACATCAGGGCTAATTTTTTCATTGGGAGCCAATGAATCTACCAATATATATTTGGAGTATGATAGGAAACTGGAGTACACGGTGTAAACCCACACACGGTGGATTCCGATGTTTAAAATCCCGACAGCAGCGAACTAAGTATACTATTTCATTGCCACTACCCTCTAACCATAACCTTCCCCTGGTGGTGCCTTACCCTAACCTTCCCCTGGTGGTGCCTTACCCTAACCTTCCCCTGGTGGTTCCTTATCCTAACCTTCCCCTGGTGGTTCCTTAGCCTAACCTTCCCCTGGTGGTTCCTTAGCCTAACCTTCCCCTGGTGGTTCCTTAGCCTAACCTTCCCCTGGTGGTTCCTTAGCCTAACCTTCCCCTGGTGGTGCCTTACCCTAACCTTCCCCTGGTGGTGCCTTATCCTAACCTTCCCCCGGTGGTGCCTTACCCTAACCTTCCCCTGGTGGTTCCTTATCCTAACCTTCCCCTGGTGGTTCCTTATCCTAACCTTCCCCTGGTGGTTCCTTAGCCTAACCTTCCCCTGGTGGTTCCTTAGCCTAACCTTCCCCTGGTGGTTCCTTAGCCTAACCTTCCCCTGGTGGTTCCTTAGCCTAACCTTCCCCTGGTGGTTCCTTAGCCTAACCTTCCCCTGCTGGTTCCTTAGCCTAACCTTCCCCTGCTGGTTCCTTAGCCTAACCTTCCCCTGCTGGTTCCTTAGCCTAACCTTCCCCTGCTGGTGCCTTAGCCTAACCTTCCCCCTGGTGGTGCCTAACCCTAAACTCTACCTGGTGGTGCCTAACCCTGACACCCATTCCCCACAGCCTAACCCAACCCCTCCCCCTTCCTCCCAGGAGTTGCCTAAACCTAACCTCTTCTACCCACCCCCCGAGCCCTAGCCCTAACATTGCTGCCACACTTACGGTCGGGATTTCGGCATCCGTCTCCTGACCCTTTCAGGATTCCGGCATCGGTATTCTGACTGCCGAGATCCCAAGAGCCGGTATCTTAACCGCAGAGGCAGTAATGCTAACCATTACACCGTCTGTACTGCCCTTAAATTTTTTTATATGTAGTTCTTATGAATTTTAAACATATATGTAAAAGCACTGTGTTTAACATGCATTGCCACTCATGCTTTTGATGAAATGTGAATCTGTAGCTGAAAGCCAGAGAAAAGGATTGTGGTAAGTCCCGCTAAAGGTATTTTCTCTGAACCAATGAAAAGGCTAGGAAGAGTGACAGAGAGGTATGCAAAACATTCTAAGTTAATATGTGACATTGTAAAACAAACAGATTTTATTTTGTTGCCGCAGTGACGTTGCTGTGTTAGTAATAACTGTAGATTACTAGACTGTTCTAATTCGAAATAGAACATAAACTATTGTGTATATATATTATAAACCTTGTAGACTAGTACAGCAGATTGTGGTAAGTGACACCGTTGCTTATGTTGCAGATATATTTTCACGAGTTGTTCACATGCCATACAGAGTTTGTATACAAATGAAGACACTGTGAAACGCTGAGTGTGTAAACCATTACTGTGAAATGTCTTGGCAGGAAAACGTGTCCTTGGCTGATATTTTGTCACTACGAGATAACAGTCTCGCTGAGCAGGATATTTGGGCAATCTGCCTGGAGTGCTGCTATTCCATGAAGGACATCTCTCACGCAGCCATCTTCCAGACGCTCTGCATTACCCCAGATACTTTGGCGTTTAACACCAGCGGCAATGTCTGTTTCATGGAGCAGCTAAGTGGTAAGTCTGCATGTCTTCCGCTAGTGCCAAGTTCCAGGACCGCTTTTTCAATGACAACAGTGCATCAATTATGAAATGCTCTTGAAATCAGTACAAAACAGCAGTGTTGCACAGGAAATACAATGGTGTAAGTAGAAAATAGACATGTGAACCAGAGAGATTGAAGATACTGTATTAATGAATAATCTGAATTTATACCAACCACAATAGGTTCTTTTAAAATCCACGCTAACTGTAAATGGTTAGTCTCCATATTTGCACGTATGATATTAATGATTTTCTCTGACGTCCTAGTGGATGCTGGGAACTCCGAAAGGACCATGGGGAATAGCGGCTCCGCAGGAGACTGGGCACAACTAAAGAAAGCTTTAGGTCACCTGGTGTGCACTGGCTCCTCCCACTATGACCCTCCTCCAAGCCTCAGTTAGATTTTGTGCCCGGCCGAGGTTGGATGCACACTAGGGGCTTTCCTGAGCTTCTAGAAAGAAAGTATAGAATTAGGTTTTTTATTTTCAGTGAGACCTGCTGGCAACAGGCTCACTGCAGCGAGGGACTAAGGGGAGAAGAAGCGAACCTGCCTGCTTGCAGCCAGCTTGGGCTTCTTAGGCTACTGGACACCATTAGCTCCAGAGGGATCGACCGCAGGCCCAGCCTTGGTGTTCGGTCCCGGAGCCGCGCCGCCGTCCCCCTTACAGAGCCAGAAGCAAGAAGAGGTCCGGAAAATCGGCGGCAGAAGACATCAGTCTTCACCAAGGTAGCGCACAGCACTGCAGCTGTGCGCCATTGCTCCTCATACACACTTCACACTCCGGTCACTGAGGGTGCAGGGCGCTTGGGGGGGGCGCCCTGAGCAGCAATAAAAACACCTTGGCTGGCAAAAATACCACAATATATAGCCCCAGAGGCTATATATGTGGTAAATACCCCTGCCAGAATCCAGAAAAAAGCGGGAGAAAAGTCAGCGAAAAAGGGGCGGAGCTATCTCCCTCAGACACACTGGCGCCATTTTCTCTTCACAGTGCAGCTGGAAGAAAGCTCCCCAGGCTCTCCCCTGTAGTTTTCAGGCTCAAAGGGTTAAAAAGAGGGGGGGCACTAAATTTAGGCGCAATATTATATATACAAGCAGCTATTGGGGAAATTTCACTCAGTTATAGTGTTAATCCCCACATTATATAGCGCTCTGGTGTGTGCTGGCATACTCTCTCTCTGTCTCCCCAAAGGGCTTTGTGGGGTCCTGTCCTCAGTCAGAGCATTCCCTGTGTGTGTGCGGTGTGTCGGTACGGCTGTGTCGACATGTTTAATGAGGAGGCTTATATGGTGACGGAGCAGATGCCGATAAATGTGATGTCGCCCCCTGTGGGGCCGACACCAGAGTGGATGGTTAGGTGAAAGGTATTAACCGACAGTGTCAACTCCTTACATAAAAGGGTGGATGACGTAACAGCTGTGGGACAGCCGGCTTCTCAGTCCGTGCCTGCCCAGGCGTCTCAAAGGCCATCAGGGGCTCAAAAACGCCCGCTCACTCAGATGGCAGACACAGATGTCGACACGGAGTCTGACTCCAGTGTCGACAAGGTTGAGACATATACACAATCCACTAGGAACATCCGTGACTTGATCCCGGCAATAAAAAATGTGTTACACATTTCTGACATTAACCCTCTAAAAATGGGTTTTTATGTTGGGGAGAAAAAGCAGGCAGTGTTTTGTTCCCCCATCAGATGAATGAATGAATGAAGTGTGTGAAAAGCGTGGGTTCCCCCCGATAAGAAACTGGTAATTTCTAAAAAGTTACTGATGGCGTACCCTTTCCCGCCAGAGGATAAGTTACGCTGGGAGATATCCCCTAGGGTGGATAAGGCGCTCACACGGTTGTCAAAAAAGGTGGCACTGCCGTTTTAGGAACGGCCACTTTGAAGGTACCTGTTGATAAAAAGCAGGAGGCTATCCTGAAGTCTGTATTTACACACTCAGGTACTAGACTGAGACCTGCAGATCGTGCTGCTGCAGCGTGGTCGGTGACCCTGTCAAACATGAGAACATATTAAAGACGTCGTCTTATATATGAGGGATGCACAGAGGGATATTTTGCCGGCTGGCATCCAAAATGAATGTAATGTCCATTCTGTCAGGAGGGTATTAGAGACCTGTCACTGGACAGGTGATGCTGACTTTAAAAGGCGCATAGAGATTCTGCCTTATAAGGGTGAGGAATTATTTGGGGATGGTCTCTGGGACCTCGTATCCACAGCAACAGCTGGGAAGAAATATTTTTACCTCCGGTTTCCTCACAGACTAAGAAAGCACTGTATTATCAGGTACAGTCCTTTCGGCTTCAGAAAAGCAAGCGGGTCAAAGGCGCTTCCTTTCTGTACAGAGACATGGGAAGAGGGAAAAAGCTGCACCAGTCAGCCTGTTCCCAGAATCAAAATTCTTCTCTCGCTTCCTCTGAGTCCACAGCATGACTCGGGGGCTCCACAGGTGTAGCCAGGTACGGTGGGGGGCCGTCTCAACAATTTCAGCGATCAGTGGGCTCGCTCACAGGTGGATCCCTGTTTCATTCAAGTAGTATTTCAGGGGTACAAGCTGGAATTCGAGTTGTCTCCCCCCCGCCGTTTCCTCAAATATGCCTTGCCGACAACTCCCTCAGGCAGGGAGGCTGCGCTAGAGGCAATTAATAAGCTGTATTCCCAGCAGGTAATACTCAAGGTGCCCCTACTTCAACAAGGACGGGGTTACTATTCCACACGGTTTGGGGTACCGAAACCGCATGGTTCGGTGTGACCCATTTTATATTTAAAATCCTTGAACACATACATAAAAAAAATTCAAGTTCAAGATGGAATCGCTCAGGGCGGTTATTGCAAGCCTGGACGAGGGGGATTACATGGGATCCCGGGACATCAAGGATGCTTACCTGCATGTCCCCATTTACCATCCTCGCCAGGAGTACCTCAGATTTGTGGTACAGGATTACCATTACCAAGTCCAGACACTGCCGTTTGGACTGTACATGGCACCGAGGGTGTTTACCAAGGTAATGGTCGAAATGATGATACTCCTTCGAAAAAAAGGGAGTTTTTATTATCCCGTACTTGGACAATCTCCTTATAAGGGCGAGGTCCAAGGAGCAGTTGCTAGTCGGGGTAGCACTATTTTGGAAAGTGCTACAACAGCACGGTTGGATTCTAAACAGTCCAAAGTCACAGCTGGTTCCTACGACACGTCTACTGTTCCTGGGGATGGTTCTGGACACAGACCAGAAATAAGTGTTTCTCCCGGAGGAGAAAGCCAAGGAGCTGTCATCTCTAGTCAGAGACCTCCTGAAGCCAAAACAGGTATCGGTGCATCATTGCACGCGAGTCCTGGGAAAAATGGTAGCTTCCTACGAAGCAATCCCATTCGGCAGGTTCCATGCAAGAACTTTTCAGTGGGACCTGTTGGACAAGTGGTCCGGATCACATCTTCAGATGCATCGGCTGATAACCCTGTCTTCAAGGACCAGGGTATCTCTACTGTGGTGGCTGCAGAGTGCCCATCTTCAAGAGGGCCGCAGGTTCGGCATACAGGACTAGGTCCTAGTGACCATGGATGCCAGCCTTTGAGGCTGGGGGGCAGTCACACAGGGAAGAAACTTCCAGGGACTTTGGTCAAGTCAGGTGACTTCCCTACACATAAATATTCTGGAACTGAGGGCCATTTACAATGCCCTGAGTCAGGCAAGGCCTCTGCTTCAAAACCAGCCGGTACTGATCCAATCAGACAACATCACGGCAGTCGCCCATGTAAACCAACAGAGCGGCACAAGAAGCAGGATGGCGATGGCAGAAGCCACAAGGATTTTCCGATGGGCGGAAAATCATGTGTTAGCACTGTCAGCAGTGTTCATTCCCGGAGTGGACGACTGGGAAGCAGATCTTCTCAGCAGACACGACCTCCACCCGGGAGAGTGGGGACTTCATCCAGAAGTCTTCCAAAGGATTGAACACCATTGGGAAAGGCCACAGGTGGACATGATGGCGTCCCGCCTCAACAAAAAGCTATAAAAGATATTGCGCCAGGTCAAGGGACCCTCAGGCGATAGCTGTGGACGCTCTGGTAACACCGTGGGTGTACCAGTCGGTTTATGTGTTCCCCCCTCTGCCTCTCATACCAAAGGTACTGAGAATAATAGGAAGGCGAGGAGTAAGAACGATACTCGTGGTTCCGGATTGGCCAAGAAGAGCTTGGTACCCAGAACTTCAAGAAATTATATCAGAGGACCCATGGCCTCTGCCGCTCAGACAGGACCTGCGGCATCAGGGGCCCTGTCTGTTCCAAGACTTACCGCGGCTACGTTTTGACGGCATGGCGGTTGAACGCCGGATCCTAAAGGAAAAGGGCATTCCGGAGGAAGTCATTCCTACGCTGATTCAAGCCAGGAAAGATGTAACTGCAAAACATTATCACCGCATATGGCGGAAATATGTTGCTTGGTGTGAGGCCAAAAAAGGCCCCAACAGAGGAATTTCAACTAGGTCGATTTCTGCATTCCTACAAGCAGGAGTGTCTATGGGCCTAAAATTAGGCTCCATTAAGATACAGATCTCTGCTCTGTCGATTTTCTTCCAGAAAGAACTAGCTTCAGTACCTGAAGTTCAGACATTGTAAAAGGAGTGCTGCATATTCAGCCCCCGGTTGTGCCTCCAGTGGCACCTTGGGTTCTCAACATGGTGTTGAGTTTCTTAAAATCACATTGGTGTGAGCCACTAAAAACCGTGGATCTAAAATATCTCACGCGGAAAGTGGTCATGTTATTGGCCTTGGCTTCGGCCAGGCGTGTATCAGAATTGGCGGCTTTGTCATATAAAAGTCCTTATCTGATTTTCCATATGGATAGGGCAGAATTGAGGACTCGTCCCCAGTTTTTCCCTAAGGTGGTATCAGCTTTTCACTTGAACCAACCTATTGTAGAGCCTGCGGCTACTAGGGACTTGGAGGATTCCAAGTTACGGGACGTAGTCAGGGCCTTGAAAAATTATGTTTCCAGGACAGCTAGAGTCAGGAGAACTGACTCGCTGTTTATCCTGTATGCACCCAACAAACTGGGTGCTCCTGCTTCTAAGCAGACTATTGCTAGCTGGATTTGTAGCACAATTCAGCTGGCGCATTCTGCGGCTGGACTACCGCAGCCAAAATCTGTAAAAGCCCATTCCACAAGGAAGGTGGGCTCATCTTGGGCAGCTGCCCGAGGGGTCTCGGCTTTCCAACTTTGCCGAGCTGCAACTTGGTCAGGGGCAAACACGTTTGCAAAATTCTACAAAATTGATACCCTGGCTGAGGAGGACCTGGAGTTCTCTCATTCGGTGCTGCAGAGTCATCCGCACTCTCCCGCCCGTTTGGGAGCTTTGGTATAATCCCCATGGTCCTTTCGGAGTTCCCAACATCCACTAGGACGTCAGAGAAAATAAGATTTTACTCACCGGTAAATCTATTTCTCGTAGTCCGTAGTGGATGCTGGGCGCCCATCCCAAGTGCGGATTGTCTGCAATACTTGTACATAGTTATTGTTAACTAAAGGGTTATTGTTGAGCCATCTGTTGAGAGGCTCAGTTGTATTTCATACTGTTAACTGGGTATAGTATCACGAGTTATACGGTGTGATTGGTGTGGCTGGTATGAGTCTTACCCGGGATTCAAAATCCTTCCTTATTATGTCAGCACGTCCGGGCACAGTGTCCTAACTGAGGCTTGGAGGAGGGTCATAGTGGGAGGAGCCAGTGCACACCAGGTGACCTAAAGCTTTCTTTAGTTGTGCCCAGTCTCCTGCGGAGCCGCTATTCCCCATGGTCCTTACGGAGTTCCCAGCATCCACTACGGACTACGAGAAATAGATTTACCGGTGAGTAAAATCTTATTATTACACAGTGCTGTACTTCAGCACAGGGCCATGCAGAAGTGTTTCTATAAAGTTACTACCTTTGCAAGTTTTACCCAAGAAGCAGACCAGGGTCTACATTAATATCTATGTCTAGGACAGTGGTTCTCAAACTTTTTTTGAATCACGTCGCCCTAGAGTATCGGAATTTTTTTCATAGCACACCCAGGCCAAAAGTTTCTTATTGAGAGATTTAGAAATAAACATTAAACAAAGTAAATTGTGTTTATTATATGTCATCCTTAAGGTGGGTACATACTATTAGATATATCTGCAGATCAATTGATCTGCAGATATATCTATGTACGGATCGGGCAGTGTGCTGTGCATACACACTGCCCGATCCGTCGGGGGATTGACGTCATGAACTGGGCGGGCGCTCGCGCCCGCCCAGTTCACCTGTCAATCACCGCCGGCTGCCGCAGCATGTGTACGGGCGGTCGGACGACCGCTCCGTACACACACAGCGACGCGCCAATATATCGTTAGATATATTGGCCGTCGGCTGTGCTGCACGGCCGACGCAATACGTCTGTGAACGACGGAGTTCACAGACGTATCGCCCGTACACACTGGCCGACGGTCCCGCGATGTATCGGCCGTTCAAGAGAACGGCCGATACATCGACCAGTGTGTACGGGCCTTTAGGGTCAGTTGTGTGGTGAGGGACAAGATTTGCTTCTATTTGTCCACATGTTTTATGACTGACAGCCCCCAGCACTGGTTTTGCCTATTACATTGACCATAAATAATTTGAATTGGTCCTGGACCACCAATCCAAGGCACCCCAGCAAGTGTCTTGCGGCACCCCAGGGAGCCATGGCACACAGTTTGAGAGCCACTGGTCTGTGAGCTGAAATCACAGATGCAAATTTACTTATGTGAAACATAACCCTGAATAAACTCAGTTGTTGAAATTAGTTTGAAAAATAATAGCTACGTCGTATTTGGATAACCAAAGACAACGAGACTGGCTCAATTGTTTGCAACATTAGGATGATCCATGCATTTGGTACAATGTAGAAAATAAAGTCTTCTGTTAGTTACACATACAGTACACTACCAGTCAGAATTTCTAGAACACCCACATCTTTCAAGTTTTCTCTTACGTCCTAGAGGATGCTGGGGTCCATATTAGTACCATGGGGTATAGACGGGTCCATCATGCTCTGGGGCGGTTTTTCTGGATCCCAGGTCGGTAAGTTGAAATTTATAAGGGCAAGGCTTTTATTAGTAAAATGTGATATGTTTTGCTAATAAAAGCATTGCCCTTTTAAAATTTTGTAATTAAACACGCCAGGAAGTGGTTAATTTTACACGCTGCTGCTTTTTAAATTAAATCTAATCACTTAGAAAACATCCTTTCGCTTACAGGGCAGTGCACATTGCTCATAGATAGTGTCGACATGAGTGATTTTAGATCTCTTAACTGCATTGACCCCAAGCCAACCAAAGGCAGAATTATAGGTTTTTATATTATGTATATTTGTGAGCGTTTAATGTACTTCAAATGAAAATAAATAAGATTATTTCAGTTATGGTATTAAAAGAAAGCCTTAGGCTGAAGACGTTTCACTTTTTGTTTTTTTAATTTCTCAGAAGGTAGGAAATTTGAAATTCTCATTTACTTCTCTTTATAAATAAAGATGTTTTTGTTTTTTTCATCTTTACCGTTTGATCTGGTTGCTGTAAAGCATGTATACTGTAACACTGACATAGACTACAAAGAATTCACCCAACTAATTATTAAATCTGGGTTACACATCTCATTTCAGATGATCCTGAAGGCGCTTTTGTACCTCCAGAATTTGATCTGACTGGTAACACGTTAGAGGTAAGTGACTTTTTGCGGGAACCCCTCCTAGTAGTAGTAGGGGATGATTTTTTTTTTTTTTTAATCATTTAAACAATACATTTTTCTTTCAGTCTTCAGAATATTAACATGGTTGCAGAACTTATGTTTCAATTAAATTTGTGGAAATCTGTCCATAGTTATTTTAAGCATTTAATGCACTTCCTATAGTCTATTAAATGCAGTTTTTACTATGACAGTCCAAAAAATAATGTAAGAAAACTGATTTACTTGCCGACAGTCTGCAATCATCACTTGCTTTGCATCAATGTGGATTTTGCCTCCAGCAGTGTAAAATACAATGGAGTTTTATGGCATTGCTCATTACATAGTGTGCATTGCCACTTTGCTTCAGGGAAGCATTGAAATGCTTAGTGACCAGGTTTCTAACGCTCTGTTAAAGTGAGGACATTGTACAAAGTTTTGTTTATGCTATTAGCTTGTTTTTTGTTTCTTCAACTCTCTTGAGCAGGCCTTTAGCATGTCCATCTATGCACAGCGATAGCAATTACTCTAAAAATATAGTTACAACCAGTCATTTTATAGGCGCATTAACTACACGGCTATTGGAATCTGGCCAACACGCCATTAAGACAAGCTGGTTCACGGCAGAAGTTTTGCTTCATATATAAACCTGACACTGGCAGCAACAGCTGTTACTGTATATTGACAGCTTCATCGGGTAATTTGTACGTAAATAATATATTCTTATTAAGTGCTACATCTCAGGCCAACATAAAGGTTGTGCTTGTTTTTTATTGAGTTTTTTTGTTGTTGTTCATCTTTCTTTCTGCATCTTCTTACTTGCTTTGGGTATTATACATTGTATGCAAATGAGGGAGGGGATAGATTGAGCATACTGTGACTCCTGCTACAGGTAAAAGGTATTTTAAAATGTATTTCTCTTACGTCTTAGAGGATACTGGGATTCCATTTAGTACCATGGGGTATAGATGGATCCACTAGGAGCCATTGGCACTCTAAGAATTTCATAGTGTGGACTGGCTCCTCCCTTTGTGCCCCTCCTACCAGACTCCGCATAGAAAATGTGCCCGGAGGAGCCGGTCACGCTAATGGAAACTTCTGAAAATGTTGTCTGCATTTTATATGTTTGTTATTTGAGGCAGGACTGGATGTCTCCAGCCTGCCTGCTTCGTGGGACTTAGGGGGGGAATGGCCCAACCTCTTGAAGGGTTAATGGTCACGTTCTCCGCTGACAGGACACTGAGCTCTTGAGGGAACTATTCGCAAGCCCTACCACGGCGAGCGTACATTCCCGTAGCACGCCGCCAACCCTAACAGAGCCAGAAGAATGAAAAGTGGTGAGTACTAAGCCGGCGTCCCGGTTAACGGGGCGCCAGTTATTATGGCGGCATGAGGGTACGGAGACGAGCAGCTTCTAACCGGGGTGGAATGCGCCTCCAGACACAGTACACAGCTTCGTCTCAGTACACAGTACCCACACTGGCAAAAACAGCCTTAAATCGTTTTTCTCCCCATTTTAAGCACCATATTACCTCAGCCAGTATAAAAAAGCGCCATTGAGAGGGAGGAGCCTTCACTATGAGCGGATCCAGCAGTTCACCAGCGCCATTTTCCCTCTGCAGTGGACACAGGCGCTGACTGACAGGGACGCGCAGCTCCTCCGGAGTGACTCCAGTTTACCTCAGCAGTGCCAGGGGGTCATAGCAGGGGGAGAGCGATTATTAGTACACTAAGTCCCCTATCAGGGTACTTAGTCTGCGACCCGGCTAAGCTTGGCATTAGCGATAAGGGCGCGGTGGGGGCTGGCTCAAAATAACTGTCTCCCTGAAGGGCTCTTTGTGGGTTAATTGTGGTTACCCTTTTCCTGTGTGTGTGTGTGTGTGTGTGTGTGTGTGTTTGCTTGCTTGCTGTCACATTTACATTATGTCAGGCAAAGAGTGTTTCTTGTACAGCGGAGTATTCCTCTTCACCAGGGGGCTCACTACTGGGTATTAAGGACAATGCACCTTCCCAGAATAGCGGGGCTGGACCGGAGTGGGTTAATTCCATTAAAGGAATGATCTCCAATATTTCTATGAAATTATCCCGCAGTGAGAAAGAGACGCAATACTTAAGACAGACTGTGGATGAGTTTATGAATAGAGACTCAGTCCCCAAACCAGCGTCTCAATCCCCTCCCATTTGTCTGCAAAAACGATCTCTGGCCCATATCCTGCAGTCTGACTCTGACGGGTCAGACATGGAGGAGGGTGAGGTGGATTTGGAGGGGGGGGGGGGATGCTACTCTGTCACAGGGAATAGATGCTCTTATAGAGGCTATCAGAGATGTTCTGCAAATTCCTGATAAGGTGTCCGAGGAGTGTGAGGAATCTTATTTTCTCATATGTCCTAGAGGTTGCTGGGGACTCCAAAAGGACCAGGGGGTATAGACGGGCTCCGCAGGAGACATGGGCACTTTAAGACTTTAAATGGGTGTGGACTGGCTCCTCCCTCTATGCCCCTCCTCCAGACTCCAGTTAGATTCTGTGCCCAGAGGAGACTGGTCACACTAGGGGAGCTCTACAGAGTTTCTCTAAAAAGACTTTTGTTAGGTTTTTTATTTTCAGGGAGCACTGCTGGTAACAGTTTCCCTGCATTGTGGGACTGAGGGGAGAGAAGCAGACCTACTTCTGTGAGTTGAAAGGCTCTGCTGCTTAGGCTACTGGACACCATTAGCTCCAGAGGGTCTGATCGCTTGGGTCGCCTTGCAGCTCACTCCCGGAGCCACGCCGCCGTCCCCCTCACAGAGCCAGAAGAAAGAAGACAGGTGAGTAACCGAAGCAAAGAAGACTTCAGTGAAGGCGGCAGAAGACTTCAGTTTTCCTGAGGTACCGCGTAGCGGTCGCGCTGCGCGCCATTGCTTCCGCACACACAGGCACTACATGGGTGCAGGGCGCAGGGGGGGCGCCCTAGGCAGCAATAAAACCTCAATATAAGGCTGGCACAAGAAGTATACAGTGCATAGGCACTGTATACAGACCCCCGCCAGGATAAAAAGCTTAAACAATAGCGGGGCTGAAGCGTGCCATTAAGGGGGCGGGGCTTAGCCCTCACAGCTCTACACAGCGCCATTTTCTCCTCACACAGACGCTGGCCCTGCCTAAAGCACTGCAGATCTTATCACAGTGAAAATCAGGGGGGGCACAGTAGTTTGGTGTGTTTATATGTAAAAGAACAGCACATTATATAAAGAACATGGTGTAATAGAGCTGAAAAACGTCTTATGTGTTTCCCTGACATAAAACAATCAATGTAATGTTGGTGGGTGTTTAGTACATGTGTGTCAGCATGTCTACGGCTGAGTACTTTGTCAAAAATGTCTCAGTTGGCACCACCGACGCCTGATGGTACTTGATTCATGTAAATAAGTATCGACATGTCAGTAGATGTATATATATTTTTTTCACAAGAGAAAAGTATATGGGACATACAGACGTGTGTGGGTGACCTTGTCGGCACCAACAAATCTGACTGGGTAAACCGTTACATGATAATGTGATGCATTTCAGAAAACCTATACCTGTATATGTGTGTATGTATGTGTGTATGTATGTGTATATATATATATATATATATATATATATATATATATATATATATAAGGTTGCACAGACGTAGTAATATCTGTGGAGGGTGTATTATGCTTAATATATATTTCCCTCAGACCCCTCGGGGTTGCAAAAATGTTATTTTGGCCAGTTGCTACTCCCTGATATCGACACGAATAATAATTCTTATGTCGACCATCATTTTTCCTGATTAGATCCACTAAATCAGCATTCAGTACATGTTTCACACACATTACATTAAGAACGTATTAACGTCTCTAGGGACCCTTCGGTTTCTGACAGAGATATATATATATATATATAATATATATATATATATATATATAGTATATACGCGTGATATATGTGTGTATATATGGGTATATAAATGTGCAGATTTATATATAAAAAACTTATAATGAATGCTGGAGTAACGTTGTGCTTTTTCATTTGCTGGTCGCTCTGTTGGAAAACTCTACGTCAGCCGTGACAAGATGGTTTCGAATCCTCACGAGGAAGCCAAGTGTTTATTCTTTTCCCGCCGCGGATAGAATAATGTAAGAGTCCACCCCTGCCCGGCATGGGGCCGGTCACAGAGGATCTTATACAGGAAGCTAAGTGATATTTTAATTATATACGTTGATTATACTTGCATTACATGCGCATGGGGGAGTGCTTGTATTCAGGAATGGTCGGTTACTTTGTCATCTGATATATCTACCCTGGGGAGAGATGGGACACTCCTTACTTGGGGTCATATCTAGAACATGGTAGCATACTGCCGTGCGACTACAAGGGATGTGGGACTCTTGGGTTCGCGAGCCAAATCCATGGGGCCTCGGTTAGGAGGGCGTGGTGGATTTACTAAACGAATGCAACTACTGACTCCGAGATGAAGTGGAGTCTCTTCCCTAGGGAAGTGAAGCCTGGTTTGGTGATGACTGTGTGATGATGCTTGCGGCAGATGCCACTGGTAAGTCTACCTTCTTGCCCTAGGTTGCCTCACTAAGGTGGGTGTCTCATTCTTGTAGGATGCAGTCATTTCGACCGAATGGATAATGATTCCCATTTCTTGGCAGGAAAAGGAAGGTGAAAGGAGGTAAGAGGTCAGCTACCTTGTTTTCAGGTTCACAGGAGCAGAATTCATCCTATGTTTGTTTCTGCCAGGTCCACCGCAGGACGTGGAGTCTATCTTGCGGGAGCCCACACCGGTGGGCCCGCGTCTAAAACTCTTCAGTCAGGCCTAGAAAGGGCATGGACCAGTGAGTTAAGGATAGATTCCCTAGGGGGACATATGGGAGTTGTCCAGACATTTCCCCTCTACGATTTTTTCAAAAATACCTTACAGAGTCTCCTCCGGATAGGGAGGTAGTAGGTGACACAATACAAGAGTTGTCAAGATCAGGTCATTGTCCTGCTGTCCCGGTCACACAAAAAAAAAAAAAAAAATGAGAAGAAGCTGTTCAAGCTTTTTCGTCCTTCCAAGGCCGGACGGCTCGAGACCCTTCGAATCCTAGATTTGAAATCTCATAATTTCTTCTTAAACTCCATGAGGGACTCTCTCATGGCAGGGTTCTCCACTCTGAAAAAGGAGAAAAGAGGTCTAATTACAGTTTCTCCCGCGTTAGGATTGCCTGAGGTTTGCGATTCAGGGTTGGGGTTACCAATTCACCGGAGTGATGGCGGTATGAGGTTTTTCCTTTGAGGGAAGGAAGTTCTAAGTTTTCGGTACTGGTTAGCTCCGGATGACGGAGAGAGCATGAAGTCAAATAGTGCAAAAGATTGCATTCTCCCTGACTGTTCTTCAACAACAGATATTGCCAAAATACCGGTTGGTCCCATCGACGTGGTGGTCGGTTGGGGCAATATTATTTTCTTCCTGTGGAAAGAACTCTGAAGATTCAGAGTCTGGTCAGAACTGCAACAGTTTCAATCCATCAATACAGTGTGTTACTTGAATAGAGGGTTGCGGCCTACAAGGTCATTCAGCGGCCAACTTGCTTGCCAGAGGGTTAGCAGGATCTATTAGACAAAGTGGTCCGGTTTCCACCTGGGATAATCATGATTTCAAGACCAGAATATCACTCCCGTGGCGCAGGCGTAGTTCTCACCAAGACAAGTGTCAAGTTAGGATACTTATCACCACATTAACGGTCTAGAGTCAAGGGCCGTTATAACGGTTTTCTAAAACAAAAACCGTAGAAGAATGGCAGATGCCAGAAAGAATTTCCACTGGACGACTAAAACAATTATGCGCTCTGTCAGCGATGTTCGTTCCAAGAGTGGACAACTGGGAAGCAGACTTCCTCGGCGGACATGTTCTCCATCCAGGAGAGTGAAGTCTTCAGCGAGCGGTTCACAGAAGTGACAAGTTTGGGGAATTCCGAAACTAGTCAGGATGGAGTCTCGCCAAGACAAGAGACTTCGGAGATATTGTTCAAGGTCGAGGGTCCCTCAAGATAGCGGGGGGGCGCCCTAGTGACACTGGGGGTGTTTTCAGTCGGTCTAGGTGTTCCCTCCACTTCCACTCTTTCAAAAGATGCTAAAAGATCATAGGAAGAAAAAAGGGTTCAGGTGATACTCATTCTTCCAGACTGGTCAAGGTGGGCTGGTGTCCGGATCCTCAGGAATTATTCATTGGAGATCCCGGACCTCTCCTCTGCGAGAGGATCTGTTACAACAGGGGCCGTGTGTGTTCCAGGACTTGCCACGGTTTCCATAGACGGCTTAGAGGTTGAACGCCGGATACCCACCCAAAAGGGTATTTTCTACTCTTCTTCAGGCAGAATGAAGTAACGTTAAAACATCACCACCAATTTGGAGAAAGTATGTGTCTTGGTGTGAATCCAAGAAAGTTGCTAAGGAAGAATTCCAGTTGGGTCGTTTTCTCCATTCTTTCCTTGCAAGATTGTGTGGATGTGGGCCTCTAGTTGGGCTCGATTAAGGTTCAGTTTTCAGCCTGGTCAAGTTGCTTCCAGACAATTGGCCTCCTTTTCCGGAGGTTAAAATTTTCGTAACAGGAGTGTTAAACATCTATTCTCCCTTGTGCTCCTGGGGCACCATGGGATCTTAACATGGTATTGCAGTTCCTGCAGTCTCACTGGTTAACCTTTTCAATAAGGTTGAGTGAAAATTCCTCACTTGGACAGTGGTCATGCGGTTGGCCTTGGCATCCGCAAGGTGGGTGTCTGAATTGCGGCTTTGTCTCCCAAGAGCCCATGTTTAATCTTTCATGTAGATAGAGTATTTGAGAACTTGTCGGCATTCCTGCCAAATGTGGTTTCACAGTTTCACATGAACCAACCTATTGTGGTGCCAGGGGCCAGTAACGCCTGGGCGATATCGAAGTGTCTTGATGTGCTCTTAGTTTGAAAATTTATGTTGCCAGATTGGCTCTGATTTGGAAAACAGACACTCTGTCAATCCTGTATGAGCCCAACAAGATTGGGGCTCCTGCTTCCAAGCAGACTATTGCACGCTGGATCTGTACTACGATTCGGCAGGCTCACTTTATGGCTGGATTGCCGTTACCAAAATCAGTGAAGGCCCATTCTAACAGAAAGGTGGGCTCATCTTGGGCGGCTGCCCGAGGGATCTTGGCATTGCATCTCTGCCGAGCGGTTACTTGGTCGGGTTCAAACATTTTTGCAAAATTCTATAACTTTGATACCCTGGCTGATGAGGACCTCCTGTTTGCTCAATCGGTGCTGCAGAGTCATCCGCACTCTCCCGCCCGGTTTGGAGCTTTGGTATAGACCCCATGGTACTTTTGGAGTCCCCAGCATCCTCTAGGACGTATGAGAAAATAGGATTTTAATACCTACCGGTAAATCCTTTTCTCTTAGTCCGTAGAGGATGCTGGGCGCCCGTCCCAGTGCGTACTGATGCTGTGTTACTTTTCAGCCAGCCTGTGGCTGATGTTGTTCAGTGGCATGCGTTCTGCTGTTATTGATTAGGTCTGCACACTGGTTGTGTTACGTTTCTGGCAGCATATTGCTGCATATTATTCATGCTGTAAACTGGTGCTCTCTTGAATACCACATTCTGCGACATGCTGGAGGTGTGAGCTGGTATGACGCTCACAGTGTTTCAAAAATCCTTTTCCTCGAAATGTCCGTCTCCTCTGGGCACAGTTCTATAACTAGAGTCTGGAGGAGGGGCATAGAGGGAGGAGACAGTTCACACCCATTTAAAGTCTTAAAGTGCCCATGTCTCCTGCGGAGCCCGTCTATACCCCCTGGTCCTTTTGGAGTCCCCAGCATCCTCTACGGACTAAGAGAAAAGGATTTACCGGTAGGTATTAAAATCCTATTTTAATGTAAAAAAGAAGTCCTCAGTCACTTTTCCTGTGTCTGAGGAATTGAATACCCTGTTTGAAGAACTATGGGTTAATCTGCTGGGGTGGCCCAGAGACCCACTATTGCATGTGCGTGGATCACAAAAGCCATTGCTAAATGGTCAGATAACCTAATTGAGGGGTTAGATTCCTTTGTCTAGGGGGGATGTTGTTTTACTCCTGCAGCATATACAGGACTCTGCGAACTTTATGGTGGAAGCCATAAAAGAGAGAGGCTTGCTTAATGCACGCACCACCGCTATGGCAGTGTCAGCACGCAGGAGCTTGTGGCTACGCCAGTGGACTGCTGATGCGGACTCCAGGAAAGGCATGGAAGGCCCTACCATTCACAGGAGACGCCTTGTTTGGAGTTGGACTAGACAAATGGATCTCCAAAGCTACTGCGGGTAAGTCTACGTATCTTCCTTCCGCAGCTCCCCCAGCCAGGAAAGCTGCTTCAGCTTCAAATTTACAGTCCTTTCGGACGGCCAAGTTTAAGGGCAAATCCAGAGGTGCTTCTACGGCCTCCAGAGGCGCAAAAGGTAAACCACGCAAACCAACAACTGCAGGTGCTCAGGAACAGAGCTCAGGCTCTGCTTCCTCAAAGCCTTCAACATGACGATGGACCGCGATGCCTGGAAACTGTCAGGTGGGAGCCCGACTAAAATTCTTCAGTCACATCTGGTCAAGTTCGTGCCGGGATCCCTGGGTCATAGATCTTATTTCCCAGGGCTACAGACTGGAGTTCCAAGAGCTCCCACCTCACAGATTCTTCAAATCAGGCTTACCAGTTTCACAAGAGGCAAGTTTAACTTTAGTTTACAGCATGCCATCCAAAAACTGGTACAGACTCAAGTCATTGTTCCAGTTCCACCTCTTCTGCAAAACAAGGGGTACTATTCCAACTTGTTTGTAGTACCGAAACCGGACGGTTCAGTACGGCCGATTCTGAACCTCAAGTCCTTGAACCCGTTCTTAAGTGTTCAAGATGGAGTCTCTGAGAGCGGTGATCTCAGGTCTGGAGGAAGGGGAATTACTAGTGTCTCTGGATATCAAGGATGCGTACCTTCACATTCCGATCTGGCCTGGCCGTCTCATCAGGCTTATCTACGGTTTGCACTGCAGGACTGTCACTACCAGTTCCAGGCACTGCCATTTGGTCTCTCCACGGCACAGAGGGTGTTCACCAAAGTGATGGCAGAGATGATGTTTCTACTTCACAGACAGGGAGTGAATATAATTCCATACCTGGACGATCTTCTGATAAAGACGCCGTCCAGGGAGAGGTTGCTGTACAGCATTGGTCTCTCAACCAAACTTCTCTAGTATCACGGGTGGATTCTAAACCTTCCGAAGTCTCACCTAGAGCCAACACTGAGGCTTTCATTCCTGGGAATGAAACTGGACACGGAGTCACAGAAAGTGTTCCTTCCATTGGAAAAGGCATTGGTAATCCAGTCGATGGTTCGGGATGTCCTGAAGCCAACCCGGATATCGGTGCATCTATGCATTCGCCTTCTGGGGAAAATGGTGGCCTCTTACGAGGCGCTTCAATACGGAAGGTTTCACGCAAGACCCTTCCAGCTTGATCTGTTTCACATGCACCAGAGGATCCGTCTGTCGCCAAAAGCCATGATCTCCCTTCTGTGGTGGCTACAGACCTTTCACCGCGCCGAGGGTCAGAGGTTCGGAATTCAGAACTGGATTCTGTTAACCAAGGACGCAAGCCTCAGAGGTTGGGGAGCAGTTACCCAGGGGGTGCAGTTTCATGGAAGATGGTCAAGTCAGGAAGTCATCCTTCCAATCAACATTCTGGAACTCAGGGCCATATACAACGCCCTTCTGCAGGCCTCATATCTTTTTCAAGATTGGGCCATTCAGGTCCAGTCGGACAATGTGACGGCAGTGACGTACATAAACCGACAGGGCAGAACGAAAAGCAGAGCAGCAATGTCAGAGGTGTCAAGAATTCTCCTCTGGGCAGAAAAAAAATGCTTTGTCGTTTGTCAGCGGTCTTTAATCCGGGAGTAGACAACTGGAAAGCAGACTTCCTCAGCAGACACAACCTGCACCCGGGGGAATGGGGCCTTCACCCGGAAGAGTTCAGGTGCTTGACACGTCGATGGGGATATCCACAAATCGACATGATGGCCTCTCATCTGAACAAGAAGCTCAAGCGATATTGTTCCAGGTCGAGAGACCCATATGCAGTGACGGTAGACGCTCTGACGACTCCATGGGTCTATCAGATGGTGTACGTGTTTCCTCCACTTCCTCTGATCCCAAGAATTCTAAAAAGAATAAAAATGGAAAAGATTCAAGCAATACTCATTGCTTCGGACTGGCCAAAAAGCATCTGGAGATGCTCTTCGAAGATCCGTGGCCTCTACCTCTTCTCGAGGATCTTCTGCAACAGGGCCCGTTCGTCTATCAGGACTTACTGCAGCTATGTTTGACGGTATGGAAGTTGAATGGCTGATTCTAGCCAGAAGAGGGATCCCTAACAAGGTTATCCCAACTATGATCAAAGCCAGGAAGGGGGTAACGTCTAAACATAACCACCGTATTTGGAAGAAGTAGGTCTCTTGGTGTGAGAGCAAAAATTATTCTGCGGTGGAATTTCATCTGGGACGTTTCCTGCTTTTTCTGCAGACAGGTGGGGATGTGGGCCTATGTCTGGGCTCCATAAAAGTCCAGATTTCGGCATTGTCCATTTTCTTTCAAAAACAATTGGCTTCTCTCCCTGAGGTCCAGACATTCTTGAAAGGTGTTCTGCACATCCAACCTCCCTTTGTGCCTCCCACGACACCTTGGGATCTCAATTTGCTGCAGTTCCTCCAATCGGACTGGTTTGAACCGTTACAGGAGGTGGACGTAAAATATCTTACGTGGAAGACTGGCACACTGTGGACCTTGGCTACAGCAAGACGTGTGTCGGAGCTGGGGGCTTTGTCTCACAAAAGCTCCTTTTTAATTTTCCATGAGGACAGAGCTGAACTCAGAACTCGTCAGCAATTTCTTCTGAAAGTGGTGTCTGCGTTTCACATCAACCAACCTATTGTGGTTCCGATTGTCACCGGCACCTCTGCTACTTCAAAGTCTTTGGATGTTTTGAGGGCTTTGAAGGTGTATGTAAAGCGAACAGCTCGTCACAGAAAATCAGACTCGCTGTTTGTTCTTTTATGATCCCAATAAAATTAGGTGTCCTGCTTCAAAGCAGTCCGTTGCAAACTGGATCAGGCTCACTATCCAGCATGCTTATTCCACGGCAGGTTTGCCGGTTCCAAAATCTGTACAGGCCCACTCTACTAGGTCGGTGAGTTCTTCCTGGGCGGCTGCCCGGGGTGTCTCGGCTTTACAGCTCTGTCGAGCGGCTACTTGGTCGGGTTCGAACACGTTTGCTAAGTTCTACAGGTTCGATACTTTGGCTTCTGAGGACCTTCAGTTTGGTCAATCAGTTCTGCAGGAACCTCAGCACTCTCCCACCCGGTTTGGGAGCTTTGGTACATCCCCATGGTACTAAATTGAATCCCAGCATCTTCTAGGATATAAGAGAAAATAGGATTTTAATTACCTACCTGTAAATCCTTCAGTGCCGGTGAGTTGGAAAAATTAGGATTTTAATTACCTACCGGTAAATCCTTGTCTTGTAGTCCGTAGAGGATACTGGGGTTCCATTTAGTACCATGGAGTATAGACTGGTCCACTAGGAGCCATGGGCACTTTAAGAATTTGATAGTGTGGGCTGGCTCCTCCCTCTATGCCCCTCCTACCACACTCAGTCTAGGAAACTGTGCTCGAGGAGACAGACATATTTTGAGTGAAGGATATAAAGGATAGTGGTGAGATTACGAACCAGCAGACACACAATCTAGAGGAAAGCTATGCTAACCCAACTTTAAAAAGGAGCAGCAACAGCTGAACCAACAATACTTAACCAAGTAACCGTGCAGGAAGAACGAAGCACCGGGCGGGCGCCCAGTATCCTCTATGGACTACGAGAGAAGGATTTACAGGTTGGTAATTAAAATCCTATATTTTATCCCACTCCCCGGCACTATTACTGTGGTGGGGCTCCCCCACTGTTTAATGAATTCAACTTTGCAAATCTGCATTGCTTTTCAAGTTTGATAGTCAGGGGCATGAGGGAACTGCACTGTACTAAAAATGCCAGTTGGTGTCAGATGAGGAGAGCTGTACAGACATCCGTTTAGGAGCCAGCCATCTTTGTGTAGCTGCATGGATCCCTTGGTATTTGGAGGAGCTGAGAGGGATAGCGCTAAATTCACCAAGCGGTTGGTGCTCTTCAGATGTTAGAGACCAATCTGTATCTGAGATGCACTGTGCATGTGTCCCGTGGTTACTGTGCGGGAACACAGATCAGAAATTAATAGAGATCCATGCAATTTCAAATGGCCTGTCTGGGCCGTAGCTGGGGAGGTGGGGGGGGATTGCTATCGTGGTGGGCATGTCAGGGGCATGACTGCCGGCAGTCCTATACCAACAGACCATAGGGCTGCTGTAATGTCTGATGGTGCGCACATTGGCTTATTAGCGCCATAGCATGTGGGCGCCTCAATCTATTGGCTGCAGGGTTACCATACAGTAGCGGCTGTGACCAAAGTCGCACGCCCGTAGTATCAAAAGAGAAAAAAAAACAACTTTGTGTAAACAGAGACAAAACCTTCTAAGAGCGATAAATTGGTTGTTTTAAAAAGAATGTTTTGTAGCTTGAAGTTTATAGTCACTAGTTACCAGCCCGTGAAAATTACGGAACAGCATAACAGTAATGTCAGTGGCAGTGACTGTGCGTGGCCGAACGGAGCAACACTTGAATTTCTCTGTCAGGCGCCATGTAGTGGCTGCTGCCGGCCAGCAAAACACTTGAATTCCCTCCATAGAGATTGAGGAGCAGCGTTAGCCTTTTATTATATAGGATTTTGTATGTGTATAAGCAAGGTCCATGTTAAATGGTACTTTGCTTTTGTCAATGATATGTAATAATTGATTTTTTTTTTTTTTTCATGCAGGCACATATATATTCTCTGGGCGCGACTCTGAAAGCAGCGATAGAATTTGTGGTAGACCCAGATTCTGAAATCACTTTCTGTCAAGACTTAAATTCTTTACTAGATTCTATGCAACAGGAAAATCCCGCAGACAGACCAGACATTGAGGTATGAGCCTGCTGTCCGCTAGAATGACAGCCTTTTGGATTCATTGACTGTAAAAAATAAAACAAAAAAACATCAACGCATTACTGTTTGGGGTACATATGTGTAGAGTCTTAATAAAGATCAATCAGTCTGTTGTGTGGAGATATATATATATATATAGATAGATAGATAGATAGATAGATAGATAGATAGATAGATAGATAGATAGATAGATAGATAGATAGATAGATATAGAGAGAGAGAGAGAGAGGTGGGGATGGGGTTGCCAGCGACCAACGGTGTCAAAATAAGTTTAATATTATTCTGAAGAAGTGGCTGGATACGTTCAGATTAAAAGATAAAATTACATTTATTTATAATAGAGGTTAAGATATCAAAAGTGTAGAATAAAAGTAAAATTACATAAAGAGAGAGCTAAAAAATATATATAAAAGTACAAAACATACAAATACAGAGTAAAAAAAAAACTAATATGATAAGAGAATGGTGCTTATCTTAAAAAATGGAGGGTCAGTTAGAGGTACATCCAACGCGTTTCGTCCGTTCAGACTTCATCAATATATATATATACAGGTTGAGTCTCCCTTATCCAAAATGCTTGGGACCAGAGGTATTTTGGATATGGGATTTTTCCATATTTTGGAATAACTGCATACCATAATCAGATATCATGGTGATGGGACCTAAATCTAAGCACAGAATGCATTTATGTTACATATACACCTTATACACACAGCCTGAAGGTCATTTCAACCAATATTTTTTATAACTTTGTGCATTAAACAAAGTGTGTCTACATTCACACAATTCATTTATGTTTCATATACACCTTATACACACAGCCTGAAGGTCATTTAATACAATATTTTTAATAATTCTGTGTATTAAACAAAGTTTGTGTACATTGAGCCATCAAAAAACAAAGATTTCACTATCTCACTCTCACTCAAAAAAAGTCCGTATTTCGGAATATTCCGTATTTCGGAATACAGGTTGAGTATCCCTTATCCAAAATGCTTGGGACCAGAGGTATTTTGGATATGGGATTTTTCCGTATTTTGGAATAATTGCATACCACAATGAGATATCATGGCAATGGGACCTAAATCTAAGCACAGAATGCATTTATGTTTTATATGCACCTTATACACACATCCGGAAGGTAATTTTAGCCAATATTTTTTATAACTTTGTGCATTAAACAAAGTGTGTCTACATTCACACAATTCATTTATGTTTCATGTACACATTATATACACAGTCTGAAGGTCATTTAATACAATATTTTTAATAATAGTGTGTATTAAACAAAGTTTGTGTACATTGAGCCATCAGAAAACAAAAGTTTCACTATCTCACTCTCGCTCAAAAAAGTCCGTATTTCGGAATATTCCATATTTCGGATATTTGGATATGGGATACTCAACCTGTATTTGGATATGGGATACTCAACCTGTATATACATACATACATACAGCAAATGAAAGATATCCAAACTAATGTTGAATTTCTGCTTTTGACTGATCAAAGCTAGTCTTTTCATTGTGCCTCTAAAGAGTCGTTTAACTGATCCTCAGGACATGGTCATTGCACAGTTTACAATCACCAGTGCAGGCTTACACAGTCATCAGCAAATATTTGGCCACAATAAATATCTATTAAAACCTATTTACAACCTCTCTCTTTGACCCTCAGACCACAAAGGAAATAAAAATTTGAGGCTTGTAGATTCCTTGTCGGATATTTATTGACTAGGGTTTCCATTACTCCTGCACCAATACCCCCCTTCCCCCTTCCCCATGCCTCTCCTATTTTTATTACATTGATTTCAGAATCTAGTAGCACAGTTAATACATTAGGGACCAAATTTGCAAAGGTTAAGTTGAATATTAACCTATTTTAAATAATGTCACTAGTTACTAAAAGTGTTAAACTGCCTATCCACAAAACTCCATCCTCATTTTTAAAATGTGATCTTGTTATTAGGAACAACTAAAGTTTCCACCAGATTAAATTACAAAGATTCATAGTTGCACGCTATAGCTGCCGCAACTGTGATTTTTGTAGGTGTGGATGTGCAAAAATATGCCAATGCAATAGCTGCCAGAACTTGTATTGAGACGCTCACCGGAGCCGTCACAGCTGTCTGCAAATGCAGCATCGGATGCAGGTCATGCAAACATAGTCTCTCACCGAGTTTATGGTTGCGCAGCATTGCTGTCTTTATTCATTTGCTGGAGCCATATCTGTGTATGGGATCCCAAACGCCTCCTGAAACACCCCCCTGAAAAATGGTCGCAACACCTGCATTTTTGCCAGTCACTTGTGAGTGAATTCTCAATGCGTCCGTAATCGTAATAATAACGCAGTGTGTGCCCATTGCAGCTGTAACGTATGCACAGATCAGACTGGTATTCAACTATGAATCAGACCTGTAGTCTGCAATGTTAGTACATTTTTATTTAAACGGTTCTAAAGTATAATGTGAATCCAAATGTGAACTGGTTTTGTTTTTTTATTTTGGCGTGTGCGGGTGGCAAAAATATATTACTGGTCTGTAGATTTACACATGAAGAGAAATCAATCTTACTGATTTTTGTATGAAATAAATCTTTTTCTGTGTACAGAGTATTATCTCCCTTTGTGAAGAAAAGATTAATGATTCTTCCTCATCCATTTGTCGAAGCCTCTCTTCCATTGGCAGAAGAGTACTCTCTATAGAATCAGTCAGCGCTTTTCAAGGTAAATATTATGTATTACTGTATCCTGATCAATACCTTCTGATGGTGAAAACACATTGTACAAAAGAAATCAATGGTTCCTTGTCCAAGACACTACAGCATTTTAGATTAAAATCAATTAATAATTTATATCTTTGGGTTTAGATGGCTGGGAAAGTCTCTGGAAGGGGATCCACAAGGACAATTATGTGAAAGCGCCAATAACTGAAAAATGTCCGAGCCATATCTTGTCTATGGCAGACAATTCCTCTATTTGTCACGCGATCTTCACCTCAGCAAATGAAGAAGAGCATCAAAATGGATGGAGAGAAACGGACTTTAAAATTGAGAAACCGTGCTTCTCTCCAAATTCATTTGGACATTACCTCAAGAAAAACAAGAGGGCAAAATCGCCCTCTTCAGAAAAGTTTGAGAACTTTGAGAGGGAAAAAGTTGAAGATGAAATGGCAAAACTTTATTTAAAAAAACACAGAAGAAATAAACACTCCTCTGTGGTAAATCTTGTAGATAAACATTCTCTTTCCCCGTCGCCGCCTGGTGTTGGAATGGTCTCTTTGAAAAGCTGGCCATCTTTTCCTAGTTGTCTGTCTCCAAATGAAAACAGCGGAGACCAAGATAATTCAGAAGATGGGCAAACAAGTCAACCAACAAATCCTACGCACTTTGCAAATTTGAATCTCCACACGTCACACCACACAGACTGTTTATCCCCTCTCGGACAATCAAAGTGCCATTCTCAGGTTTCCTATGAGAATCTAGTTATGGCCCTTGAACAGGAAAACCAGCAATATCTTTGTTCAGAAAGAAACAAAATAATAAAAAAATATGCAACATCTGAGGATTCTGTTTCAGACTCAGCTGTAATAAATACACCACCACAATACAACAAAGACCATAAAACCTTTACTTCTGCACCAGTTTATCATGAGGATGTTTTATCTGCTTCAAGAAACGTTAATAGCCCGGAACTAGATGCTGATATCAGCGGTGGGAATGAATCAGCTGCCTTAAATGAGGACCAGCGGGTAAATATAAATATTTTTTCCACACAGATGAAGCGGAGCTAAAATGTGTCATTAATATTTGAACAGGTTTGCTAGAAGGCTGTACTCTGTCATGTTTCTCTTACTTATCTATGAAATGTTTTAATATGGAGAAATTACAGTCAGTACTTTAGGCCTCAAGTCAGGCACTTGTGTGGGATCGGGGATATGATGAACTAATGCTGTGCATCTCAGGGACTGGGGAAAAAAAAAAGAAAGCGCAAAAGTGACAGCTGTAAATACAGTGTATTTAGCCTCAGCATTAGAATATATGCAGCTCTTTACAGAGGTGTCTTCACCCACCTATACTGAAATGAATGCAAATAGCCATACTGTAAGCGACACAGAAATTGCAGCAAAGCAGCGCTAAGGCTCACACTGCCTCCCAGCACGCTGTACACCGCTCAATTGCTGGGGGCCAGTGTACTGTACGCGAAAACCAGGGCAACCATTTGCCGTACGCGTTCAGTACATTGCATTTGTCGTGCCACTTACATCACACATCCTGTGACATTTATCGCACAATGATGTGTTTGCTAACGAAAATATTTTAATACTGATCGACTTGAATTTAGATATTTCACTTTGCATGCATCTGACTACACATTATCTCAATGAATTGAAGTGTTTTATTCTATTACAAACAAAGATGCACACTAAAGTTATCATGGTTACCGCTCCCTCCTTCCTGTATTACCCTGTGTCCCACTCACATTGCTTATACGGTAGCACTGGCTCTCTCCCTGCGAAATGCGGCAGTACTAGTCCTCTGATACAGCGGCACTGACCCTCTCACTGTTTGTACAGCAGCACTTCTGTCAGCTGCATTTTTGTCACAAAGGAGGTACGTGGCGTATAGCATGTGGCCCCGATTGTAGCAAAATAAGTACAGTGGAGTTGTCATTTTGTTGCAGTATTATGTCATGGACTTAGGGGGTTTTATAAAGTGTGCGTTCTTGTGCCTTAGTGTAGCAGTAAGGTGCACAGACTTTGCACAGCAGTTATTAATTTGTGGCAGTATTAATTTGTCACATACACAATACGTGACACATTTTAGAGGAACAAGATAAGAGGTTTTGTAAAGTGAGATTAAAAAGGAAGACGTACTCCAGTACTTTTTCTTAATGGCAATCTATCAAGGATACAATACAAGCTACATGTTGCACTCCATAGAGTGTTAATAAAATATACGCATACTGTATTTTATTACATTAATGCACAAAATGTACAGGTGTTATGAATTGGCCACATTAGCTGACAAGCTGCACTTTATACAGAGGGCGGGAGAGTAACTCCCTGAGGCGATGGAAATGCCTGCCTCTGGCCTCCGAAGCCCTGAAGCGGCACCTGCATGTACATAAGTATGTGTGGTTCACAGCAGAATCCAGTGTGACACGCTGCTGTTCCAATGGAGCTCTGCGGCGCACCTGCTGCTTGCAGCGATAATTGGCTCTATCCAAGGAGACCTGCTAACATCTACAACAGGGGATAGGATGAGCCCAGCCTGGTACCGCTCAGCCTGTGCTGCAACAAGTGACGGTGCAGGTGGTGCTGCTGCTAGACTGAGATGGGAACCGCATGTGATCGCTGATTCTGCATGCTGCAGATGGCTGGGAGGAGCACTAAACTCCAACTTGCCTCTGGGCGACTGGGATGACCTTGTGCCTCTGACAGAGCATCAGGGCATAATATATCGGAGTGTCCATGATGCGTAATGCGTCACGTACTGTGGAAGGAAAATGATAGGTGAATGAGGACTCCTCTGTATTGCTACTGTACCTTTAGTTTCTTTGCCTGTACAGTATTTCCATAATTACCTGAGCACTCAGACAGTCTGATATGGAGGTAAATAACTTTACTGTATACTGCCCAAGTAAAGGGATCCGGTGCATAGCACGTCATCAAAGTCTCAAACCCTGTCCAGCCCCCAGGATGTTGAAAAGGGATAGTCCCCTCTGGCCCATGTTGTACATTGTTTTGAGAACGGTTATCTACAAATTAGCATTTATTGGTGTTTTAAAGTATAATGTAGCTTGGTATTAAGATGTACCGTTCAGCTTTTGTTTTCATACACCTAGGAATTAATAATCAATGATTGAAAACATTTTTACAGATGGTCAGCGAATCCTAATAGGCCATGTTATTACATGCGTTCTGCTATGCATTTGCTTAGCTTCGTCTCCGTCTTCACACTGACTACAGTTTCTCACTGTTAACGAGCACTCCCACTGTAATACATTGTGAATTAAGTACGCTATACTGCTGAAGCATGTTAGAAGTAAGGACAGAAGGCAGTACGCCGTCTTTGGGTACACAATGTACTACACGCCGTCGGACGACGTATTGTCTTTGCATTGAATAGTGGTGATCTCAGCACTAGTATGTGTAAACATCTCTGTGGTGTTGGATGTACCCAGCTTATGTGAAAGCTAGAATGCTGTATAAAATTCTTGTTCATTGGCAATATGTAGCAAAGAACATTGGGGACTAAATGAAATAGGGTGCAGTTTTGGAAAACGGGCGACTTTTAACGCAAATTTTCACGTTTTCCGAAAATCGCAAATGTACTAACTTGCGATTTTGATCAGAATCGTACGTTTTTAACATAACAAAAATCGCATCCAGATGTTTTCCCATTGAAATCAATGAAAATCGCAAATGTAATAGGATGCGATTTTTACACTTGCCCACACAACCTTACCAAAAATCGCCAGAATAATAGACCAGGCTTAGACTGGCAATTTTTGGTGAAGCATGCACAGATCAGTGAGATCCGTGCATACTTCTGTCTGTAAATGTTAAGAAAGTGGTAAAGGGTAAAAAAACAAAACAGACGTGCAGGTCCCCCCCAAGAGCATAACCAGCCCCAGGCTCTTTCAGCCAGTCCTGGTTGCAAAAACACGGGGGAAAAATGAGTAGGGGTTCCCCGTATTTAAGAAACCATTTTATTTGTTGTGGAACTACAGGTACCAGCAGGCCCTTTAATTCCCCACATGCTGCTACTTGTGGTTCTCCAAGTACCAGAATGCGGCGGAGGCTTGCTGGGACTTGTAGTTCCACAACAAAAGACAATATTCTTTTTTAACAGTTTCATGGCTATCAGCCTGGCACCCAAAGCCTACCGGTGCTGGAGGGGGGGAACCCCTTTAATTAAGGGATCCCCACTCCCCCAGGGAACCCTGGCCAGGGGTGACTAGTTGGGGTGTGTGATGCTGCTGCTGCAGGGACCTATATAAAAGTGCCCCCCGGCTGCAGCATCACCTGCCTCGCTAGTGGAGCCCGGTGCTGGTTTCAAAAATATGGGGGACCCCTAATTCTTTTGTCCTCCGTATTTTTTGAACCAGGACCAGTCCAAGAGCCCAGTGCTGGTTGCTTAAATACGGGGAGCCCCTACTCCTTTTCCCCCCCGTATTTTTGCAACCAGGACCGGCTGAAAGAGCCCGAGGCTGGTTATGCTTTTAGGGGGGACCTGCACGTTTTTTTTTGTTTTTTTTTTACTTCTAACACTTTCTTAACATTTACACACAGAAGCATGCACGGATCTCACTGATTTGTGTATGCTTCTGACTAATGCTGGCCATACACTTGTGCGATGCCCCGCGACGCGACATCGCGAGGCATCGCACCGGCAGTTCAGGTGCGATGAAATCGCACCTGAACTGCCAAAGTGATTACCATGCGATAGATTGCATGGTAATCACGTGATGGGCACCATCGCATGTCGTAGTGCGATATATAGTGCGATATATAGCATGTGTTTTTAAAAACCCATGCGATCGCACTGCGATTCGATAAATATTAAGTGCAGCACATAATATCTTGAGACGCGAGATTCGACCGGCGGGCCCGCGCATCGCTTCGAAAGGTACCTAAAATGTGCATACAATCCCCCGATTTCTCTCACAGATGTGGTCGAAATCGAAGGCTAGTACCGAAAATCTCACAAGTGTATGGGCACCATAAGTAATAAAAACATGACCTAAAAACAGTTTATTTTTATTACTAAAAATTGCACGTTTCCTTTACTAAAAATCGCCAATTATCGCATGCAAATTCTATTTTAACCTTAAAAATCGCACCCTATTACACTTGCGATTTTTAGAAAGAAATCGCAAGTTACAAACATGCGATTTGATACGATTTTTAGACACCTAAAAAAATCACACCTTATTACATCTGGCCCTGTGAGTTCTAGTGATAAGTCTACTACAATAAATACCTTGCTATAGAAGTCTGCACTAAATGTTGTCCAACATTCAATATATTTTTGTATTTGAGTATGGTGTTGGTGTATATTAAATAGATTTGTTAAAGCTGGGTACACAATAGTGTCCAATCCTATGGAGATCAGACTCCAGATTTATACAATCCTACTACAGACCTGGTCACAGATTCTACATCCAATGCTTACATACCTGTTCAGTTTATCATCCGACCTCCAATCTGCATCTGCTAAAAAAAATAGCTTTTGGTTGGGGAATAGGGTTTTTTGTTAATGATAATGTGATGGAGTAAATCTATTAATGACAATGTTGAAGGGTGGGCTGAGAACTATAAAACGTTATTGTGGCTGGGGGAAAGGTGCTGGGAATTTTAATAATTAATGGTTGTTTGTAAAAGAGAGAGAATAATGCATGCTACCTCCAAATCAATAACCAGTTCTGGACCTCTGAGCCTAGGCTGGTATCGGAAAATAGGGGGTTCCGCCTATTTTCCAATAACCAGCACCAGGCTGAACCAGCTGGGGAGATAATGCCATAGCAGGGGAACCCAGTGTGATGTCCCCTTGCCTTCTAATTAACAAAACCCAAACTGATCAGGCCATGGCTGTAATTCCTCGGAAAGTGGGGACACGAAAACTAAAATGGGGTTTTCCCTTCCGAGCAACAACAGGCCGGAGCTATGCTCCACACGCCTGGTGGAGTTGGATTTGGGTTAATGGTATGTTACTATTGTTCTTTACCAGCTGCCTACAGGTCATAGCACACTGGAATTTGTAAAATAGCAAGTGCCAGCATGCCCAAATATTAAGGGCCCGCTGACACCTGTAGTTCGCCTGTAAAGAAAATATTAAAATAAAGTCAGGGCACAGAATGTTGTAGTCATTTATTTATCTTTACCTGGTGTGGAACATCCAAAAGCACTTGCATGGCCTCTGCCCGCAGTATTTTCCGGCGGTGGGGGGTTAGGGGGCTGCTTCTGCCTGGTTCTGCTGTATCAGCAGATGGTGCTGGGATCCCTCAGGATCTGATCATACCCACCAGTAGCAGTGCTGCAGATGTTGTGCTGAGCTGCCGGAACCGGAGATCGGTCGCCAGTTCTGGACTCGGCGGCCTGTACTATTGGTCTTTAGTCATGTTTGTGTTGCAATTTGAGTCCCTCTGGTTGGTGCAGCATTACCCCTGGTCTTGGCATAGCATGCACTGCAGGGCTGCCTGTCTAAGTGAAATTTCGAAACGTTGAGCCAGTTATGGAACCCTAAGATATTGAGCTAGGATGACGAGATTATGGGGCTAGAATACCACCTAGGGGTAGAACATTTTCAATCTCTGATGTATTGGAGCCTTGAGTGCTTGTGTGTCCGTTTTTAATTCCATATACGTGTTATGTATATATTGTTATCTTGTTTAACTTTTATTATTATTTTTCTATATATGTATATAGTGGGTTTCCCTAAAAGAATTTTTAACAAACTACAGAAAGCCCTTACAAGAAGATGAGCTGTGGGCTTTGTGCCATGAGTGTTTATATACGTTACAGACATACGTTGATTACCCAGGTAAGGATTCTTGGTATTTAACTGTATTGTCAGTTTTATCTTCAATTTATGCTTGGCAATGCCATTGTTACACAATATAGATGTCTCATAAAATTTCTATTGCCTTCAAAACAGTCTATAAACTTATATGAAATATAAAGCAGCCAGTTATTTATTTACACTTGTTTTGGTATATTTTTAAATTCTCTTACATTTTGTCAATATAATCGAAGAAAAAAAGTTTTACAAATGCATCCCTCCATATATTTCACATGCTTGCCAAAATACAGTTTAACCCGCTATTCACCAGTGCTGCTCTCTAGCACCATGAATTTAAAATGACATTTATGAATTAGTGTTTTAATATTGGCTCAAGCAACTAAAAATGCTGAAAGCACTATTGATGCAAGACTTTGAACCGCCCTGGTAGCTTACGTTTAGTTACAATAACTAGGCTTGTATAGGAGCAAATAGTTCTTATGTTAAGTGACTGTTGTATGTGAAGTTTAGAGTTCAAGTCTTCTTCATGGTATGCTAAGCACTATGTGTTTTAATTCCATAGATGTGCAGAGAGATTTGATTTGGGTGGGGTGTGTTCAAACCGAAATCTAAATTGCAGTGTAAAAATAAAGTAGCCAGTATTTGTCTCTCTGCACATGTTATACCCTCTTCCCTTCAGTTTTGCCCAGTTGCTTGATAATTTGATATACTTACAAACATGATCCAGGACCATAATTGCCTCATTTATTTCCACAGCCATATGTATAGTAGAGGATGTTTTCCAAACTATCCTGCTGATGAAAATTGTTACATACGGTCTCATTGAGGGAATAAGCTGATTCTTAAGGATTTCTATATTGACTAGACATGATTTGAGATTTTCTGCATAAGCTACAAGTGTAATGGCTACGTGTTCTGTACTTCTCTCTTCTATACAATCTGTTGGAGAAAAATAGAATGTCACAGATATCATGTGTATTATTACCATATCTTCTCTTTATCAATTATCGCTAGTCTGAGAACAAGACCCCTCTTACTCCAGCATCTGAGTAAAATGCTGACAGAAGCTATTTATGCCCCTAACACAAAAGTCTCTCTCTTTCTGGCAGATGATAAAGTAATTTTGACGTAATTCATACATCAGAACACGGGTTTGGTTCTGGATTGTGTGAAAAGCATTGTTCTCAGTTTGGCAGAACCACTATGCTGTATTGTGTGTCAGGGGCTTCTGGGGGATAAATGTGATGCTTTATCAATGTAACGTGTCTTTTTTCCAAACTCTCTGTGACTGCAGCTGGTTGTAGCCAAAGCAGATCCGTTTTAACTATGGTTCTTAATTCGGAAAATAATTTTTTGTTTGTTTATGTGCAAATGTAGTAGCATAATTCCAGTTATCTGTCGCTATATACTGAGTTCTCAGACATATTACTGTTATGTTGTACAAAAGCTGTTATGGCCACTTAATAATAAAGACTGCAATTGTTGCGGTGCATAATTCTATTGTGTTTCTCTAACGTGCAAAATTCAGAAATATTGAATATTCCGAAATATAGACTTTTTGAGAGCGATTGAAGTAGTGACATATTTGTTTTCTGATGGTTCTGTGTACACAAACTCTATTTAAATCACACAATTTAAAAAATATTGTAGAAAATTACTTTCAGGCTATATGTAAGGTGTATATGAAATATAAATGCATTCTGTGCATAGACTTGCGTCCTATCTCCAAGATATCTCATTATGGTATGCAAATATTCCATAATACGGAATAATCCGATATTCAAATTTCTTTTGGTCTCAAGCTTTTTGGATATGGGAGTCTCAACATGTATAGGTTATCCATTGTATTATGGGGTAAACATCATTTGATAAAGCACTTGTGAATAAATATTCAGCGATTTGTGACTGCGTACTTTACAGACACTTCTGTCATAGCTACGGCCACACATAGCGGCCAAGCGGGTCCAGTTCAGCGGGACCCGCTTGGCCGCAAGAAGACTGCACATGGGCGCCTATGCAGGCACTCACACATTTGCAGCAGTCCCGCAGCCACCAGATCCAATCGCATCATGCTGCGGTTGAGTCGGATGGCAGGACGACGGGATTTCAAGGTGAACACATACATTTCAATGTATGTGATCACACAGTGCAGCTGTGCCACACTGTGTGCTGTTGAAATCCCGTGTGTCACTGGCCAGATCCTGTTCTGCGGGATCCCGCAGAACAGGATCAGTGTGAACACAACCCCCCCCCCCCTCCCAGCCACAGGATCTGCATCTAAGATTTGCTAATGTGTGAAAAAAAACAGGCTTTACTGCCTTTTCTTTGCCCAATGATTTGTTTGGGCACTTCAGTCAGTAGATAAAGGGGGCAAAACTTTTTTTAAGTATATAAGTGAAAGGAGAAAATCAAATGGAGGAATAATAAGACTTAAGACAGAGAGTGGGCATTTGGTGGAGGGAGACCAGGCAATAGCAGGTCACCTAAATAATGATATTTGCTCAGTATTTACTACAGAAGAAGGGATGGGGCCACAGTTAAGTTGCAAGGACATTCATAAAAATAAGGTAGATGAAAATACATTTACAGAGGAGAAGGTCCTAACAGAACTTTCAAAACTAAAAGTGGATAAATCAATGGGACCAGATGGGATACACCCAAGGATACTCAAAGAGCTAAAAGATGTGCTGGTTACACCTTTAACAGAATTATTTAACCAGTCACTAAATACAGGTGCTATTCCAGAGGACTGGAAAAGAGCAAATGTAGTTCCACTGCACAAAAGTGGAAGCAAGGAAGAAGCAAGTAACTACAGACCAGTAAGCCTTACATCAGTAGTAGGGAAAGTAATGGAAAAACTATTAAAAGAAAGAGTAGTGGAATATCTTAAATCAAACAACTTACAGGATCCAAAACAGCATGGATTTACTGGTGGGAGATCATGCCAAACAAATCTTATTGACTTTTTTGACTCTGTGATGAAAATAATAGATCAAGGGGGAGCTGTAGATGTAGCATATCTAGACTTTAGTAAAGCATTTGACACTGTCCCACATCGCAGACTGCTAAATAAACTTGAAAGCCTGGGGGTGGATTATAAATCAGTTAAATGGATAAGAACCTGGTTGCAGGATAGGAAACAGACAGTCGTAGTTAATGGAGTGCAATCTATGGAGGGAAATGTTACCAGTGGAGTACCCCAGGGATCTGTACTTGGTCCAGTTCTCTTTAATATCTTTGTTGGTGACATTGCAGATGGTATTGAAGGGAAGATATGCCTTTTTGCAGATGATACAAAGATATGCAACAGGGTAGACACACCGGGAGGGGTCAAACAAATGATTAATGACCTAGGTAGGCTTGAGAAATGGTCAAGAACGTGGCAACTACAGTTTAATGCTAAAAAATGCAAAATCATGCACTTGGGTCTCAAAAACCCAAAGGCTAAGTATAGTATCAAGGGTACTATAATGGAAACTACTGAGGAGGAAAGAGATTTAGGAGTCACTATTTCAAGTGACTTGAAGGCAGGAAAGCAATGCAACAAAGCAATGAGAAAGGCAAGTCAGATGCTTGGTTGCATAGGGAGAGGAATCAGTAGCAGGAAAAAAGAAGTGATAATGCCACTGTATAGGTCATTGGTACGGCCCCATCTGGTATACTGTGTCCAGTTCTGGAGACCCTATCTCCAGAAGGATATAAATACATTAGAGAGTGTACAAAGAAGGGCAACTAAAATGGTGCATAGCCTACATCACTAAACTTACCCGTAAAGGCTAAAAGATCTTAACATGTATAGTTTGGAGGAGAGAAGGGAAAGGGGGGACATGATAGAAACTTTCAAATATATCAAGGGTCTTAACAAAATTCAGGAGGGAAACATTCTTCAAAGGAAAAGAAGTATTAGAACTCGAGGGCATACATTGAGACTGGAGGGGGGGAGGTTCAGGGGAAATTTAAGGAAAAATTACTTCACAGAAAGGGTAGTGGATAAGTGGAATAGCCTCCCATCAGAGGTGGTAGAGGCTAAGACTGTAGGGCAATTTAAACATGCTTGGGACAGGCATATGAATAACCTTACAAAGAATTAAGGTTAAAAAAGGGTTGAGATTCCTAAAGGATAAAATAAAAAAGGGGCAGACTAGATGGGCCAAGTGGTTCTTATCTGCCGTCAAATTCTATGTTTCTATGTTTATATGTTTCAGTTAAAGCCTTTTTGTGTGTGTGTGTGTGTGTGTGGGGGGGGGGGGGATGAAATACTGTTTTTGAGCAAAAAAACACATAGGGGGATATCCAATTATCTGCGATAGTGCCACGACTATGAAAAACAGGTGTTTTTTTATTTTTATTTTTTTTAGCACCATTATCCAATTAGGTCCCACAAAAACACCTGTTTTACGTGCAAAAACACATAGGTCCTGCAATTTATTTTAGTGGCACTTATCGCGGAATATGCTTTGCGTTCTGCATAATCCCCGATAAGTAGCAAAACGAAAGAAGAGAAAGACTCTATGTTGGGGCACTCTTTATCGAAAAATAGACACTAAAACTTAACTTTTAATGAACATAATAAAATATAGTGACTCAAATATAAAATAATCTTAAGCATGAATGTTAATGCATATTAATGATGCTTTAATAAAAATATATATAAGAACGCCTTGGTGAGAATTATTTGTAATTTGTACGATAAACTGGGAAGACCTATCTATAATGTAAGACAGGTTATATTTTTACTCCCAGAGGGATAATATGTCGGTTTGACTTCTCCGTATTATTTATGCTCCCTATAAAGAGGAATATCATATGATGGAAAAATGTTGCCTATATAGGTCCTTTAAGCACCTACTGCTCTATATTTAGGCAGTGGTGTTAACCAAAAGGCTTTTACTACAGTAGTTATTGTATCATTAGACTTTTTGCAACAGGCAAAAGGCTGAGAATACGAGATTACTGGTTGGGTATAGGTATGTACTAAATGGAAATATAACCTATTCAGCAATCACATAAAGTGGTGTTTGATTAAATATAGGAAAGAAAAGATAGAGTGAAAGAAGGGGTGTCTTACTTCTGCTGTTCAGCTGGGTTGTTTACTGCATCTGGTACCAGGTGAACAGCAGAAGTAAGACACCCCTTCTTTCACTCTATCTTTTCTTTCCTATATTTAATCAAACACCACTTTATGTGATTGCTGAATAGGTTATATTTCCATTTAGTACATACCTATACCCAACCAGTAATCTCGTATTCTCAGCCTTTTGCCTGTTGCAAAAAGTCTAATGATACAATAACTACTGTAGTAAAAGCCTTTTGGTTAACACCACTGCCTAAATATAGAGCAGTAGGTGCTTAAAGGACCTATATAGGCAACATTTTTCCATCATATGATATTCCTCTTTATAGGGAGCATAAATAATACGGAGAAGTCAAACCGACATATTATCCCTCTGGGAGTAAAAATATAACCTGTCTTACATTATAGATAGGTCTTCCCAGTTTATCGTACAAATTACAAATAATTCTCTCCAAGGCGTTCTTATATATATTTTTATTAAAGCATCATTAATATGCATTAACATTCATGCTTAAGATTATTTTATATTTGAGTCACTATATTTTATTATGTTCATTAAAAGTTAAGTTTTAGTGTCTATTTTTCGATAAAGAGTGCCCCAACATAGAGTCTTTCTCTTCTTTCGTTTTGCTGTCTAAACCCACTGACTCTGGGAGCACCACCGACGTGTAATTGGTTTAGTACACTCCGTGTACATTATCAGCCTAAAGTCGGTCACAGACTTAGATCTAATCTTGGTCAAATGTCTGTAAGAATTAACCTGTTGCGGAACTATCCACATTAGATTAATCCCCGATAAGTGCCAGCATTGGGGATAAGCTGCGGCTTATCGGAGCTGATTGGCCCCCGGCGAACCAGTTAGCCGTGGTAAATTACCGCAGCTAATTGGATACTGCCTATAGAATCAGGGAAAATTTCCCAGACCTGTGTGTTTTCACGATCACAAAAAAACAGCACTTACGGGGATTTTCGGGACCTCTCCGGGTCCTGAAAAAAAAAAATGCCCAATAAGTGCAATAAATGTTGGATTGGCGGCTAATTGAATTTGCCCCTATGTTTGATAGCCCCTCACTAAGTTAAGTGTTATGGAGTATCCGTTATACTGTATATAAGGCAGGGATGGGGAACCTTTGGCCCTCCAGTTGTTGAACTACACGTACCAGCATGCCCTGCTACAGTTTTGCTATTCAGCCATGCTAAAACTGATGCAGGGCATGCTGGGATGTGTAGTTCAACAACAGCTGGAGGGCCAAAGGTTCCCCATCCCTGATGTAAGGTATTCATCCTATCATGTAACAAACTACAGTATGATGGCTGTCACAATATTACATTTCATTACATATTGGTTATCTGATAAATCGTACATTTTATTTATTTATGTATTTATTAACAGTTATTTATACAGTGCATACATTTTCTGCAGCATTGTATATAGAATATTTGGCTATTCATATCCGTCACCGACCCAGTGTTAATTTTTCATCAGAATCCAATTAACCTACAAACCTACTGATTAGAAACTGGAGTACCTTGCATAAACCCTCGCAAACAAAGGGAGAATGTACAAATTCCACACAGTTAGTGTCTTGGGAACAATCAAACCCAAGACGTCAGTGCTGTGTGGCTACAGTACTGACCATTACACCAACCATACTGCACAACTCTCCAGACATTCCCAAAGTAATTCTATCAACTTTCTGATTTAATATCTGAATTGCTGAAATAACCTTTGCTTCACTATATGGTTTGACTAGGTAAAAATTAGCACTATTAAGCTGGATTTTATCTGAACTCTAAATGAGGTGAAAATATAGCTACTGCACCCTTCACTTTTCTGTTGAGAATAAATCAATATGTCTGAAAAACGCAACTGTTCCCATTTAATTTTTTGCAGCGATCTTATGTCTAGAATCTGTGCTTATTGATCAAAATGGAGAGGTTCTCATTGTTACTCCTCAGAATGGAGGTAAGATGATACGTTTAGCTGTGAGAGTTGTTATGGGGACGATTTATCAAAGCTCGGAGATAAAGTACAAAGTGATCAGCTTCTGCCATGTTACAGGCTGTGTTTGAAAAATGACCGTAAGGAGCTGATTGGTTAGTATTTTTTCTCTCTCCAAGCTTTTATTAATCTCCACTTACAGTACTGTGCAAAGGTTTAGGCAGGTGTGGAAAAAATGCTGCAAAGTGCGAATAGTTTCAAAAATAGAAGTGTTAATAGTTTTATTTTTTATCAATTAACAAAATGCAAAGTGAATGAACAGAAGAGAAATCTAAATCAAATCAATATTTGGTGTGACCGTCCTTTGCCTTCAAAACAGCATCAAATCTTCTAGGTACACTTGCACACAGTTTTTGATGGAACTCACTAGAGAGGTTGTTCCAAACATCTTGGAGAACTAACCACAGATCTACTGTGAATGTAGGCTTGCTCAAATTCTCTTCATGTAAACCCAGACAGACTTGATGATGTTGAGATCAGGGCTCTGTGGGGGCCATATCATCATTTCCAGGACTCCTTGCTCTTTTTTTTTAATTTTTATTTATTTTTTATGCGGAAGATAGTTCTTGTCTGCTTTTCTCAGCCTTGAGGACACCATTAATCCTTACCAAATCCCCAACTCCAATTGCTGAAATGCAGCTCGAAACTTGCAAAGAAACTCCACCATGCTTCACTGTTGCCTGCGAACGCTCATTGGGGATCATTCTGAGTTGTTCGCTAGCAGATTTCAGTTGCAGCGATCAGGCAAAAAAAGGGCACTTCTGCGCATGCGGCGCAATGCGCACGCGTGTCGTACTATTACCACGAACGATGTAGTTTCACACAAGGTCTAGCAAAGCTTTTCAGTCGCACTGCTGGCCGCAGAGTGATTGACAGGAAGTTGGTGTTTCTGGGTGTCAACTAACCGTTTTCAGGGAGTGAGCAGAAAAACGCAGGCGTGTCAGATAAAAACGCAGGTGTGGCTGGGGAAACGTAGGCGTGGCTGGCCGAACGCAGGGCGTGTTCGTGACGTCAAACAGGAACTGAATAGTCTGAAGTGATCACAAGCGCTGAGTAGGTCTGGAGCTACTCTGAAAGTGCACAAAATTATTTTGTAGCCGCTCTGCGATCCTTTCGTTCGCACTTCTGCTAAGCTAAAATACACTCCCAGAGGGCGGCGGCTTAGTGTTTGCGCGGCTGCTAAAAGCAGCTAGCGAGCGAACAACTCGGATTGACCACCATTATTGTACATCTCTCCAGCCAACTGCCTTCTGGTACAGCCAATTATTTCTCTTTCGATTTCTCTTCTGTTCATTCACTTTGCATTTTGTCAACTGATAAAAAATTAACTATTAACACTTCTTTTTTTGAAAGCATTCGTACTTTGCAGCATTTTTTCCACACCTGCCTAAAAGTTTTGCACAGCATTGTATGTGTTTTGGCTGAAAGTACAAATAAGCCACATCCTTAATGGAGTCTAGTCCAGGCATTCCCAACCACGGTCCTCAAGGCTCACTAACAGTGCAGGTTTTAGTGATAACCAGGCTGCAGCACAGGTGACTTAATTAGTACCTCAGTTATTTTGATTTAACCATCTGTGCTCAAGCCTGGATATCACTAAAACCTGCACTGTTGGTGTGCCTTGAGGACCGTGGTTGGGAATGCCGGGTCTAGTCCGTATAAATGCTGACATGTGAATTACTGAACTGATGTAAATATCTATGTCATTTATGTTGTCCCATGACTAGTGACCCCAATAACTATTACATGTGATTATTTGCTGATTCCCCATCCCCAATATCAAGCAGAGGACAAGCAGGAGACAAGTGTAGGCAGATGATGATACATGGCCGTATAACCATTCAACATGCAGAGCTGTTCTGACACCGTGTCTCACTGTCACATTCCCTACTTTTTTTCCCCTCCTTTTTATTAGCCATTGTTCCTACACTAAACTTGCTCACACTCTGCCTCGGAAACATTCTCCTTGGTATGGGTATGTGCCCATCACTTCATCTATTGTGTATTATGTAACCACAGATCGTTCATCTGAATCTCTACACTGCACAGCTCCCTTTCCAGTGCATATAGCCACGCTTTAGCCCCCCACCCCATGACCTGTAAAGTTAGTTGCAGCCTCATCCCCATACCATCTGATTAGTCTTCTGTGCTGGTCCTATATGTGACTTTTACAAAACACCCACACCTGGTTATGGTGTTTCCACAGTTACTCACAGCTTCAACACCTTGAACCACATACACTGCCTAATAAACAGGGGGCAGAAGCTGAATATGAATAAACAATTGGTTTCTGCAATTGCAACCTGTGTCTGTTGTGCCTCCAAACTGCTCAGCCTACCTCTTTCTGGTACCAGGAATTCTTTTCCCTCTTTTTACTCAGTACAGTCTCTTAAAACCCTGGGTGCTTGTTCAGGGGAGGGCATGGTGCATCTTCTACGGGATATATGTATGCCGTGCTGCCTATGATTGGGAAACACGCTATAACAGTGATTTGGGTTAGCTCTTGGTGTTTGATGTGCTTCGTTGTTGTGTCTGTCTGTGCTGGCTTGGTGTTATGTGGGCTCGGATTCATGCTGGAGCAGAGTATTGTACGCTCCGTTTGTTTAGTTGGCTTTGTAATTATTTGACTGTTGTGTTATATGGCAGAGCTATGGTCCTTGTGGTAGTGGGAAGTGTTGTCTCTGGACTCTTGGGCTGGGTTCTGGCTAATATCTGTGTATCTTATGGTCAGTAGTTTAATATTTCTAGTTTACTTTATAATCGGAGTGTAGTATATATATCGGTGTGCATGTGGCGGACTGTAGGGTTGTCTGCATGTGCTGATCGGTGGAAATGTGGGCACACGCCTTTGCCTGGCAGTGGGAATGTGCACATCTGATCAATTCCAATACATGCACATTTGCCCCATAATAGTAAGTATTGCCAGCACAATATGCTAGTTGCCGCTGTTGCACAAAGTTGTTATATCTTGCTATCTCGATTGCCCTCATATGGTCTGGCAATTTGCAATTAACCTAAGAGACCTATATAATTTAATATGGTCACCAAACACACCAACTAGGTCTAACATTCATCATCAATACAGTGTCGCTGTTGTACTGTCCAATATGCTTTACGCTTTCCTTATGTATAAACAAATGTTTCTCTTTTTTTTTTTTCTTTCTTCTCCTGTAGAGCCTTATGATGCGTTTTGCGTACCCCCGGAGTATGGCCCAGATGGAGATGAAGTTGGAACGGAGAAGGTAATATACACACCCAATTGTGTTATACTGAAAGCATTTCACACACCTATACCATGGTACTACTTAGTTTGATGTTCATTTAGTTTGTAATAATTTTTTGTAGTACAGTTTGTTGTAATTAGTTTGTAGACATTCATCAGGTCATCATGAGAATGTTGACATGCAGCATGTCGACACAAAATGTCAGTGCGGCGTAACCCATTCTCATGCATAAATGTGAGCGACTGGTACAGTAGATTGGGGGGAGGGGGTACATTTAGGTGTGAACAGCATGCACCCATGAGTATATGTGGCAGCATGCCGCACTTACAGTACCGTTGTTAAAAAAATCATCCCTAAATCATCATGAGATATATATATATTGCTCAAAAAAATAAAGGGAACACTTAAACAACACGATGTAACTCCAAGTCAATCACACTTCTTTGAAATCAAACTGTCCACTTAGGAAGCAACACTGATTGACAATCAATTTCACATGCTGTTGTGCAAATTGAATAGACAACAGGTAAGACATCCCCAATAAAGGAGTTGTTCTGCAGGTGGTGACCACAGACCACTTCTCAGCTGCTATGCTTTCTGGCTGATGTTTTGGTCACTTTTGAAAGCTGGCGGTGCTTTCACTCTAGTGCTAGCATGAGACGGAGTCTACAACCCACACAAGTGGCTCAGGTAGTGCAGCTCATCCAGGATGGCACATCAATGCGAGCTGTGGCAAGAAGATTTGCGGTGTCTGTCAGCGTAGTGTCCAGAGCATGGAGGCGCTACCAGGACACAGGCTAGTACATCAGGAGACGTGGAGGAGGCCGTAGGAGGGCAACAACCCAGCAGCAGGACCGCTACCTCCGCCTTTGTGCAAGGAGGAACAGGAGGAGCACTGCCAGAGCCCTGCAAAATGACCTCCAGCAAGCCACAAATGTGCATGTGTCTACTCAAACGATCAGAAACAGACTCCATGAGGGTGGTATGAGGGCCGGACGTCCACAGGTGGGGGTTGTGCTTATAGCCCATCACCGTGCAGGACATTTGTCATTTGCCAGAGAACACCAAGATTGGCAAATTCGCCACTGGCGCCCTGTGCTCTTCACAGGTGAAAGCAGGTTCTCACTGAGCACATGTGACAGACGTGACAGAGTCTGGAGACGCCAAGGAGAACGTTCTGCTGTCTGCAACATCCTCCAGCATGACCGGTTTGGCAGTGGGTCAGTAATGGTGTGGGGTGGCATTTCTTTGGGGGGCCGCACAGCCCTCCATGTAGCCTGACTGCCATTAGGTACCGAGATGAGATCCTCAGACCCCTTGTGAGACCATATGCTGGTGCGGTTGGCCCTGGGTTCCTCCTAATGCAAGACAATGCTAGACCTCATGTGGCTGGAGTGTGTCAGCAGTTCCTGCAAGATGAAGGCATTGATGCTATGGACTGGCCCGCCCGTTCCCCAGACCTGAATCCAATTGAGCACATCGGGGACATCATGTCTCGCTCCAGCCACCAACCAACGTTGCACCACAGACTGTCCAGGAGTTGGCGGATGCTTTAGTCCAGGTCTGGGAGGAGATCCCTCAGGAGACCATCCGCCACCTCATCAGGAGCATGCCCAGGCATTGTAGGGAGGTCATACAGGCACGAGGAGGCCACAGACACTACTGAGCCTCATTTTGACTTGTTTTAAGGACATTACATCAAAGTTGGATCAGCCTGTAGTGTGTTTTTCCACTTTAATTTTCAGTGTGACTCCAAATCCAGACCTCCATGGGTTAATAAGTTTGATTTTCATTGATAATTTTTGTGTGATTTTGTTGTCAGCGCATTCAACTATGTAAAGAACAAAGTATTTAATAAGAATATTTCATTCATTCAGATCTAGGATGTTTTGTTTAAGTGTTCCCTTTTATTTTTTTTTGAGCAGTGTGTGTGTGTGTGTGTGTGTGTGTGTGTGTGTGTGTGTGTGTGTGTGTGCAGAGTTCAGTTCCATTAAATGTAGATGTTTAGAACTTCTGCTTGCTGTTTCTGCTCTTTAATAGAGCATGCACTAATTGCGGCACAATGTAAGGGCTTTATGTAACTATAACTAGCAATGAGATGTGCAGCAACATCTGGCACGCAGGTTTATCTCTCCGCTCCGCAGCTGCTTATAGTATCCATAGAGACGATACAGGTTTCCTGACATGAATGAGGTTTCCAGTCTGCCGGTGATGTTTAGGTTTAAAATAACTACTGTACTGTACTGTGGGCCTCCGATGGGGCAAAGCCAACGGAGCACAATATTTAATACCATTAGCAACAGCTGTGCTAGAGCAGGAATGAGAAACAGTTGACTGTGACCTGAGCCAATAGTGTGTAATGGTTTTAAAATACAGTTCTCCCTTTTTATACTGTCATTTTAAAACAAAGGTGGCATGACATCAAATACATTTTAATGCACTTTTCTGCTGACAGGACAGTTGCTTGCTATGAGCACGGCATTATAGAGCAGGGTTATAACGGAGGAGCTTTGTACATGATGGCTTCTCGCATTTCTCACTTTCTTTTTTCTTTTTTTCCTGTTTTGTATTTTTTTCCCCCCAGTTTCTACATTTCGATGCCTGGCCAGTAACACTTTCTATGCTTCTCATTTTGGGGGAGATTTATCAAAGCTTTGAAAGAGTTGAGGTACCAACCAGTTGGCTCCTGTCATTTTTGAAAAACAGCCTGTATAATGAAAAAGGAGCTGATTGATTGGTACTTTATCTCTCTCCACTTTATCCCTCTTCAAGTTTTGATAGATCTCCCCCCTTTGTTCTCTTCCACTCTGCAGATTTAATGCATGCTTGTTTTTCTTTTACAGACCTGTGTTTATGGGATCGCAGCTATTATATGGTCAGCGGCTAAGTTCAATTTCCCCACAAATCACAAGCTAGCTCTGCCTAAGAAGCTAAAGCGCTTATTCCTGCAGATGGCAAAGAGGGATGCTGACGAGAGGCCAAGTTTAGCGGAGGTTCTACAGGTAACGTCTGTGAGCTACTTGTGCTGTCACATGCTCTTTCCACAGCCGCTGGAGAGCCGCAGGCTGCCTAAACCTTATCTACGTGATGTTTGGATAATAAAAGCAATTTTTTTTTTTTTTTGTGATTACCTCATTTGTATGTGTAATATTTATTTTTTTCAATCTGCTATTAATATAGGGTGTGCAATGCACGTACAATAAATGCGGACATTCACCTGTGTGCTGAGTTGCAGCCGGGAAACACTCCACACACTTAGTTTCCTGGCTTTAATCATCACCAGTGTGCGCTTGCACCAACTCCTGGTGCAAATGATCCATCAGAAGAAGTCTTTGTGTGCGCATAATAGCCAGCAGTTCCAGCAGCCCACCATTCCTGCACGTTACCTACATGCAAATTCCGTGTTACCATCCTTTTATACAATCCGAATCGCCTGTAGCTGTGTGTGCTCTCCTCCAGAGCTTGCAAAGTATGAAAACAAGTAACATACATTTGTCAAATTGACCTGCGTTGAACGCTGTATGAACCACTATAAGGTTGATTTACTAACGCAGACATGTAATGCATCCGTTTCGTGAAAATGTTGTTGTCTATGTAGTGCATACACATCGCCTCTACTGCTGATGTAACGCTTCAAAGCGTTTACAAAGTAGAGCGATTGCATCATCCCTAGATGGAAATGTACAGATGTGTCCTCATACACTACTGCTGCAGTCACACCATACATCCCTTCTCAGCATGCCTGGACTGGTGTGACTCTGCTTGTGTCTTGTGTTTTTTTTTTCTTTTCTTTTTTTTTTTTTTGAGCGAATGTGCATCAAATCCCAATGCTATGTGACAAAACCGCTTCACAAGACTGTAGTGGTTAATTTGATATGTGACACTTGTACATCTGTGTGAGACAGAATCTGACTCTGTGCAACACATCCAATGGGACCATTCCACCGCTGACGCGTTGTAGTTACATGCAGCACTGAATGATACTTTGTGCTGTTGTACAGCAGACCGTATAGTGGCCCTCATTCCGAGTTGTTCGCTCGCTAGCTGATTTTAGCAGCCGTGCAAACACTAAGCCGCCGCCCTCTGGGAGTGTATCTTAGCTTAGCAGAAGTGCGAATGAAAGGATCGCAGAGCGGCTACAAAATAATTTTGTGTAGCTTCAGAGTAGCTCCAGACCTACTCCTAGCTTGCGATCACGGCAGACTATTTAGTTCCTGTTTTGACGTCACGAACACGCCCTGCGTTCAGCCAACCACGCCTGCGTTACCCCAGGCACGCCTGCGTTTATATCTGACACGCCTGCGTTTTTCCACACACTCCCCGAAAACAGCCAGTTATCTCCCAGAAACACCCACTTCCTGTCAATCACTCTGCGGCCAGCAGTGCGACTGAAATGCATCGCTAGACCATGTGTAAAGCTACATCGTTCGTTGTAATAGTACGACGCGCGTGCGCATTGCGCCGCATACGCAGAAGTGCCGTTTTTTGCCTGATCGCTTCGCTGCGAACGAAAGCAGCTAACGATCAACTCTGAATGACCACCAGTGTGTACTGCAGTGCGATGTATCATTACTCGCATCGCCACATCCCATCTGACAGGCGTGTACCCAGCTTTACCGACACTGAGGACGATCTTTTCTAGCAAGAGTGAAAGCAAAGTACATTTAAAATATCAATTAGGTGCCAGTGATTATTCACAATAATGTCATGTGACCGTGATGTGACAGTCATCCTCAGAAGGGTAAAGAGGATACACCTTTCATCTCATCATGTATTCAAAGAACATAGGTGGTCATTCAGAGTTGATCGCTAGCTGCATTTGTTCGCAGTGCAGCGAGCAGGCTAAAAAACGGCAGTTCTGAGCATGCGGCACAATGCGCACGCACAACGAACGATGCAGTTTTGCACAGGGTCTAGCAATGCATTTCAGTCGCACTGGTTGCCGCAGAGTGATTGACATGAAGTGGGCGTTTCCGGGTGGCAACAGACCGTTTTCAGGGAGTGTTCGGAAAAACGCAGGCGTGCCACGGAAAAGGCAGGCGTGGCTGGGCGGGTGTGTGACGTCAAATCTAGAACTGAATAGTCTGAAGTGATCGCAAGCGCTGAGTAGGTTTTGAGCTGCTCTGAAATGACACAAACATTTTTTGCAGGCGCTCTGCGATAAAAATGTTCGCACTTCTGCTAAGCTAAAATACACTCCCAGTGGGCGGCGGCATAGCGTTTGCACGGCTGCTAAAAACTGCTAGCAAGCGATCAGCTCGGAATGACCCCCATAGTACACTATTTGTGAAAACAAATAGCAGTGACCATTGTATAGTGTGTACCCCTAAATCCACTAAGTTTATAGTTTGATGAATTAGGCGGTTGCATCGGCCTATCTGATGTATTGCAAATCAGATGAGACCACACCATGATGCAGTGTAAACATGTGGGCAAATATTACATGATTGTACTGTGAATTGTGTAGTGTGCTCTGGTATGTGATACTGTATATCGTTACATCGCATCGCTGGGTCGCCACCTCATTGAGGTGTGTACCCAGCTTTGCAATATGTAGGAAAAAGTAGGAATTTTGAGGAAAAAGTACATAGAACAAGAATATGGCGCAAAAGGGTTAGGTATTTAATGACACATCTGTAGGACTGGGGTGAAGGGGGGGTGATGGTTAGGAGACTTACTGTATTCTGTCAGGCTTGGTACAGGGAGTCACAGGGTGCAGAAGGCAGTTCAGCACTCGGTAAAACTGTGGCCAGTGAAGGGCGAGCACACACAGTCACTGAAGGGGACTAAGAGACAAGGAACACTGATTCAAATCCTATCAAACCCGCTATCTCCCGTCTAGAGTGATGGGAGATAGAGGAGCGATATTCAAATGTAACCCGTTATCGCGCTCATTACAGTCTGGTTTAGGCACGATCATGAAGAGTCCCGTTTGGGTGCCCAAATTGGTCTCTTTACATGCATTTCAGATTGCTAACTCCAGCGGTAGCGAGCTGAATTGAAGTTGTCACGCCATTCGGCAGTAACATTAAAATACCACCGGCGGGAGCGATAGGCGACAGGAGGTAGGGAGGAACATTTGACTCCTGTCCTAAATAAATGCAAAGTTATTACAGTCAATGAACATGAGGAAGGAGGGCCCTGCCCGTTAGGCTTAACCATCCTCTTAACATGTAAGCGCTGTTTCAGGGCCTGTGAGCATAACTGTCCCCATTACCCTTCTAATAAAAGAAAGAAAAACGATAATTTGAAAGAAAGTGTAATTTACTATAGACAGGAGAACCTTATAATGCACGGCTCCTAGTTCCTTCAACCTTACAATGCGGTGCACAGAAAAATTTCCAATAAAAAACATAAAAACTGTAGATATTGTGTAAAGAAGGTCAGTCAGTCACCTGTGCAAGCCAAAAAGCTGTAGTTTTTATTTTTTATTATTTTTGTTTAGTAGTGTCATGGATAAAATGGCATTGACCACAGCAAGTATATGCACATCAGTCAGTGAAGATAGTAAGATAGAAGAAACATGTGACTGTTAGACTTGATCACATTGAAAGTTATAGTTTCCTTTTGGGAGAAACGCACAAACCAGATGGCAGTTCCAAAAATATAACATAACACATGTTCATTGTGCAGCCAGCGTTGTTGTGCTTGCTGGTGGTGAGGAGGGTAATGATAGGGCACATGTTAAGTGGTTTGGAACAGAAGCTGCAATAGTAAGCTCTCACGTGGGGTAGATTTACTACAGCTTCTAAAAATGAAAATTGGTGGTATTGCCATAGCAAAAATCAGGTTCTTTCTATCATTTTCCGGGATGTAATCGAGAAATGATAGCTAGAATCTGATTGGTTACTAATGGGAACACCAACAATTTTCATTCCTTATTCATGGTCCACAGTCCTGCACAGGGAGAGACATTGGAGTGTATTATTATTATTATTATTATTATTATTATTATTACATTTTATTTATAAGGCGCCATAAGTGTTTCGCAGCGCCGTAGAAAGGACAGTATAGGGAGACAAAACTTAGCATTACAGTAAATAAATAACAAAAATAGTGTACAGGTAACAAAGAGCACCACAATTCTTAAAACATAATACAGCTTAGATGTAAGTAGCGAATGAGTGATCAGCGTACTACTAGGAGCTGGTGGCCATAGATGGAGATGAGACTTTACCAGCAGGAGAAAATGCGGGTAAAGATGGTCGCTGAGTAGGAGAGAGCTTTAAGTGAAATGTGTCGAGAATAGGCCTTTGATAACAAGAGGAAAAAGGGCCCTGGTCTGAGGAGCTAACAATCTAGTGAAAAGGGGTGACAGACAGATGACATGAGGTGCAAGCAAGTGGGAGGTAGCCTGATAGCAGGATGTAAGCAAAGCAGAATTGGTCAATGCATGAGGCAGGGGAATGGAGAAGCAGCCTCAGGACTAGGTTATACATCGGGAGGGTATGCTTTGATGAATAGGTGGGTTTTTAGTGCCTGTTTGAAGCTTTGCAAGGTCGGGGAGAGTCTCATGGAGCGGGGGAGCGCGTTCCACTGAAGGGGTGTAGCACGGGAAAAATCTTAACTCGAGCATTGGAAGCAGTGACCAGGGTAGAGGCGAGGCAACGGTCATTGGCTGACCATAGGGGGTGGGAGGGAATATGAAGGGATAGGAAGTTGGAGATGTAGGGAGCAGTGAAATTAGATATGGTCTTATATGTGAGGGTGAGGAGTTTGAAGATGATTCTGTAGGGGAATGGGAGCCAGTGCAGATTTTGTCAAAGGGGAGTGGCAGAAGTGGAGCAGCGGGAGAGGGAGATGAGCCTAGCTGCGGAGTTGAGGACAGATTGGAGGGGAGCAAGTGAGGCCAGTGAGGAGAACGTTGCAGTAGTCGAGCCATTAGATGACCAGTGAGTGGATAAGTATAGTTGCATGGCCTGATGAGAGCAATGTTGCATAGCTGGAACTGACAGGATTGCGCCAGAGCTTGGCTGTGGGGTGCAAAGGAGAGGGAGGAGTCAAGAGTGACGCCCAAGCAGCGGAGTTGGGGAACGGGGGAGATTATGGTGTTGTCAACAGTGATAGAGATATTGGTAGGGGTGTTACTCTGGCTGGGGGAAAGGATAATGAGTTCAGTTTTGTCCATGTTGAGCTTTATTGAGTGCTCAGACATCCAGGAGGAGATGGTGGAGAGGCAGCTGGAAACCTGAGAGAGGACAGAGGGGGACAGATCAGGAGAGGAGAAGTAGAGTTGTGTGTCATCAGCATAGAGGTCCTATTGAAGGCCAAAGGATTTAATGAGCGCACCCAGGAAAGAGGTGTACAGGGAGAACAGGGGGGCCGAAAACAGACACTGAGGGACACCAACAGGAAGGATGGAAGGGTGAGAGGTGGTGCCGGAGTCAGACACATAGAAGGAATGGTTAGTGAGGTAAGAGGAGTGGTTTGGAGTGTGCGGAGGAGGAGAGGATGATCCACGGTGTCGAAGGTAGCAGAGAGGTCCAGAAGGATAAGCAGAGATAAGTGGCCCCTGGATTTGTCCGAAAGCAGGTCATTAGTGACTTTCACCAGGGCAGTCTCAGTGGAGTGGAGTTGGTGAAAGCCAGATTGTAGTGGATCAAGGATGAATTTGTCAGAGAGGTAGCTTGTGAGACGGCTGTAGACTAGTCGTTCAAGTAGTTTGGAGGCGAATGGGAGAAGAGAGATGGAGCGGAAGCTAGTGGGTGATGAAAGGTCGAGGGTTTTTTTTTTTTATAGAATAGGTGAGACCAGAACATGTTTGAATGGTGAGGGAAAGATTCCGGTAGAGAGTGATAGATTGAAGAGGTGAGCAAGGTGGGAAATGGCAGTGGGGGGCAGGTTGAGGGGGGAGGATAATATGAGGGGGTGGACTTCTTTGTCTGTAGTGTGACAGAAGGAGGACAGGGTGGGATAGATGGAGGGGAAGAATGATGGGGGTAAGGGTGCAGCAGAGGGGTGACGGGAGGAGATATCGTGTTGGAATTCCTCAATTTTGGAGATGAAGAAGGTGGCAGTGAGGGAGGTAGGGACTGGAGGAGGAGGGGGCCGAAGGAGAGCGTTGAAAGTTTCAAAGAGATGGCGAGGACTGAGAAGAGAGGAGAACTTGGAAAAAGGATTGCTTTGCGAGGGAAAGAGCACAGCTGTAGGAGGAGAAAATAAACTTGAAATGGAGGAAGTCCGCCAGAGAGTGAGATTACCTCCGGAAGTGTTCAGCGGAACGTGAACATTTTTGTAAGAATCGTGTTAGTTTGGTGTGCCAGTGTTGGGGTATAGAGCGGCGGAGGGGGACAGAGGAGGGGGGGCACGGAGTCCAGAGCAGAGGTTAGTGAAGAGTTCTAGAAGGAGGCTGCCTGGTCGGGACAGGTCATAGTGGAAAGAGGAGAGAGGAAGGTCTCAAGGGAGGATAGGATAGTGGGGTCGAGAGAACCGAGATTGCGTCTGGTGATTTGTGAGTCTGGACGCGGAGAGGAGAGGGGAAGATGAGAGGGTGAAAGAAAACAGGTGGTGGTCAGAGAGTGGGAAGGAAGAGTTTGAGAAATCAAAAAGATCATATCGGTGGGTGAACACAAGGTCAATGGAGTGGCCGAGATTGTGAGTATGAGTGGAGGTCCATTGAGAAAGTCCTGAGGAGGAGGAAAGGGCAAGAAGATTAGTGGAAGCTGCATTAGTGATGTCAATAGAGATGTTAAAGACACCGAGGATGATAGAGGGGAGGTCGGAGGAGAGAAAGTGGGAAAGCGACACCGAGGATGATAGAGGGGAGGTCGGAGGAGAGAAAGTGGGAAAGCGACACCGAGGATGATAGAGGGGAGGTCGGAGGAGAGAAAGTGGGAAAGCCAGGTAGTAAATTTGTGAAGTAAAAAGGTGAACAGGGTTCAAGGGTATGGTAGATCACTGCCACAAGGTAGTGAATGGTGTAGAAGAGGCAGCTAGTGTGGACCTCAAAGGTGGAGAAGGTGAGAGAGGGCTCAGGTGGGATGACACAAAAGGTGCAGTTTGGGGAGAGAAGGATGCCCACTCCTCCACCCTTGCGGTCATCAAGTCTGACCTAGTGGGTGAAGAAAAGACCTCCATAGGAGAGGGCAGCAAGGGAGGTGGTGTCAGAGGAGGAGAGCCAGGTTTCAGTGATGGCAAGATGGTTAAAGGAGATTGATCTAGCATTCCAGAGTGCACAGGAGAAAGGAAGGGAGGGGACAGGGGAGATGGGGATCAGGTTGGCTGGGTTATGAATGTGTGTTGGTGGTCTGGAAATTGCGGCGGGGGGTGTGACCTATCGGTGAGGATTGGTATGGGACAAGATCGAGGAGCCATAATTCCAGTACAGTTGTGTTGTTCAGAGGAATAATATAGAATGGAGTGGGTGTAATATAGAATGGACAGTGAGAAGGGGGGGTGTAGTAAAAGCAAAGACAGTGAGAACAGGCATTTTTGGGATGTAGTGGAAGGAACGGAAAGGCTAAGATTGTTACACAGTGGATGTAGATAGTGTAACTGAGGAGCAAAAAGCAATGTGTGAGAGCAGTAGAGCTGTTAGTTAATCAGACAGGGAGTTCAGTGTCCAGGCTGTGCAGTCTACAGGCGTTGGTGGATTAGGTAACTCACTGTAGTATGTTGACTGCAGTTTTTTTGTGGAGGTAGGGAACATAGGGGGTCATTCCGAGTTGATCATAGCTGTGCTAAATTTAGCACAGCTACGATCGTGAACATAGACATGTGGGGGGATGCCCAGCACAGGGCTATCCCACCCCGCATGTCACTGACGACCCGCACCCCCAGCAGAAGTGCAAAAGCATTGCCGCTTTAGGAGTAGCTCCCGGCCAGCGCAGCTTTAGCGTGCTGGGCGGGAGCTAGTCGTCGCTCCCTGGCCTGCAGCAGCTGCGTGTGACGTCACGCAGCTGCAGCGGCCCGCCCCCCACACGGTCCAGCCACACCTGCGTTGGCCGGACCATGCCCATGAAATGGCGGGGGAACGGATTCTTTCTTTGTCTTCTATGGCTTCCACAAGCGTGGCTGGCCATATAACAAACAAACTCTGGCCAGATGGGTTTGCATGACTATCTCACAGGCTTATACGCAGGCTGACCTTCCTGTGCCAGATAGTCTCTGCCCATTCTACTCGCTCTGTGGGTCCTTTGTGGGCAGCCCGCCTTGGCGCTTCTGCTGAACACCTGTGCAAGGTGGCCACATGGTCTGTCCATACTTTTCTTAGGTTCTATGCCTTTGATACCTTTTGCCTCTCCAGGATGCTTCCTTTGGACACCGGATTCTATTCTTAGCTCAGGAGCATCCCCTCCTCTGAACAACTGCTTTGCGATATCCCAAATGTCTCTCCCTGTGGAGACTAAGGAACCTGAAGAAGAACATAAGAGTTATGGTAAAAACTTACCTTTGTTAACTTTTTTTTTTTTTTTTTTGAGGTCCATAGGATCCACAGGGCACCCATCCTGATGTACCTGGCTTCTATGAGTTTCTTCTCCTGGTCACCCTGTGGATCTTATGGACCTCGAAAAAAAAGGCTTACCAATGGTAAGTTTTACTATATCTATTATTTTTGGTTTGAGTCTTGAATTTTGAGTTGGAATCCAGTAAATCACAATACACAGAATTTCTGGTGCATCATACTGCTATAGTCCCAACAGCACCGAATTGGGATAATGAAGGTCCTGTCATAGTCAGGCAGTAAGATTGGCAGATACACCTCTGTTTGAATTGAAATACATTCATCTTGTTACTTATTAAGGTCCAGATTTATCAAGCCTTGGAGATTGATAAATTGCACAGTGATAAAGTCCCTACCAGTCTGCTCCTGTCATTTTTCAAACACAACCTGTGACATGGAAGTTAGGAGCTGATTGGTTGCTACTTTATTACTGTGCAATTTATCACTCTCCAAGGCTTGATAAATCTGGGCCTAGGATGGCCTTTTATATATTTAATGTAATTGGCCTCGGGTATGGGACTCATGGTCGACAGTGGCTAGGTTGACACTAGAAATAGGTTGACACGAACAAGAGTTTTTCGTGGTTTTTTTTGTGTTTTCTTCATAAAGTGACAGGGAACCCCAATTAGTGCACCGTGTCCCCTCGCATGGCGAGCGTTCGGGCAAGGTGCCTTGCTCCACTACCACTGCACTCGGCACAGGCTACCGTTCCCAATTGCAGTCCACGTGGATCGTAAAGTATGAAAAAGTAAAAAAAAAAAAAAAAGAGAAAAATTTGAAAAACTCATGTTGACCTTTTCCCATGTCAACCTTGTTCATGTCTACCTATTTTTAGTGTCAGCCTATTCATTGTCGTCCAATGGGTGTCGAACTAAGTGGTGTCTACCCAGGATCCGGATACCATTGGCGTCATGTCTGAAGCTCATGTTTCTTTTTGTCTTTGCTCTGATTTCAGATTTGCAGAAAGTATCTACAACAAAAGAATCTTGACAGTAGGAAAATTTGGGAACACTTAATCAGTTTTGCAGATCAGGTAAATGATGTGGCTCCAGGAGAAAACAGTAGTAGTAGTAGTAGTAGTAGTATATGCGCCTGTTTTAAACCAGGAACTGTAGCTTAAGTGTTGGTAATAAATGCTAAAGTTACAGTACTGGTTTCGTATTTTATACTTGTATATAATATAGTGCTTTAAAATGCCTTTAAATACCGGATCAGATAGAACATATAAGTAACATTAAGTTCTTTTACAATCCAAACATCCCTTCTGTTTCCTATTAAACATTCAAATGACAAATTGCTTTCCTGACACGTCTGATTGCCAATTGTAAATAAACAATACAACTAATTAGCGCACTAGTCATACTGATAATAGTATAATAATCTTCAGTAAGAGGGGTCAAGACGCAATTCGCCAATCAGAAACACCCACTAATCGCCATCATTGATATCTAGTCCCACAGCAGCTAGAGCAGGGGTGGGCAATTATTTTAGCTAGGGGGCCACTTAACACTTTACAGCGAATATGTGAGGGCCGTACACAAAATATATTGTTTCTGCTGTAATTCTAGCACCTCCCTCACCCATATACGTGTGTCGTCGTCCCCTCACCCCCCCCCCCCCCCCCCCCACTCCCACCCCATATGCATTATATATTTATTAATAATGGGGACAGGCAAAAATAAAGAGAAATGGCTAAATAAAATAAACAGAAGAGCCTTCATTTAAGGACAGAATCCCTTATAAGCAAGTAATTAGAATTAAAAAAAAAAACAGTGATGAAAACAAATAACAACATCCAGAATATTAGCAGCTCCCCTCCCTCCCTCCATCCTTGGGCAGTTACCAGCTCCTTCCCCAATCCCACCCTCCCTACTTAGGCAGAGTCACCAGATCCTTCACCCTCCCTCCCTCCCTCCCTACTCCTTGGGCAATGTTACCAGCTCCTTCCCCCCTCCCTTCCCTCCTTGGGCATACTTACCAGCTCTCCCTTCCTCCCTCAGCACATTCAGCAGCCCCGCCCCCCCCCCCCCCCCCCCTTAATACTGGGCAGATCTAGCACCCCTACCCCGCTGCCACCCGCCAGCCATTCAAACACGGACAGCCCACAGCCATGGTACCTTAGCGATATAAACCAGTCCTCCAGTCCACAACGGCAGTCAATGCAGCAGCTGCATTCAAACCTCCCGCTTCGGCGTCCTGCTTTTGGCTCCACCCCCAACTCCATCCAGCAGCGACAAGTCCTTCTGTCTGGTACAGCTACACTCGGCTGCACCAGTGACCTGACGTAGCGGCGGTCACCGCGGCTTGTAGCTTTTGTAGTGCAATGACAAGCAGCCACTCGGGCCGCTTGTCATTGCTGCAATGACAAGCGGCCCGAGTGGCTGCTTGTCATTGCACTACAAAAGCTACAAGCCGCGGTGACCGCCGCTACGTCAGGTCACTGGTGCAGCCGAGTGTAGCTGTACCAGACAGAAGGACAGTGGTGGGAGGCAGCGGGCCGGCCAGGATCCGTTTGCGGGCCGTATTTTGCCCACCCCTAAGCTAGAGGAATGCTTATTTCTCTTACGTCCTAGAGGATGCTGGGAACTCCGTAAGGACCATGGGGATAGACGAGCTCCGCAGGAGACATGGGCACAAAAAAAGAACTTTAGGTATGGGTGTGCTCTGGCTCCTCCCTCTATGCCCCTCCTCCAGACCTCAGTTCGATACTGTGCCCAGAGGAGACTGGGTGCATTACAGGGAGCTCTCCTGAGTTTCCTGAAAGAAAGAAATTTTGTTAGGTTTTTTATTTTCAGGGAGCCTGCAGGCAACAGACTCCCTGCATCGAGGGACTGAGGAGAGAGAAGCAGACCTACTTTAATGCTAGGCTCTGCTTCTTAGGCTACTGGACACCATTAGCTCCAGAGGGAACGGAACGCAGGTCTCACCCTCGCCGTTTGTCCCGGAGCCACGCCGCCGTCCTCCTCACAGAGCCGGAAGATAGAAGCCAAGTGAGTATCAGAAGAAAGAAGACTTCCGAGGCGGCAGAAGACTTTGGATCTTCACTGAGGTAACGCGCAGCGGTAACACTGCGCACCATTGCTCCCACACAACACACACACACGGCAGGCACTGTAAGGGTGCAGGGTGCAGGGGGGGCACCCTGGGCAGCAATTTGAACCTCCGATCTGGCTAAAATGAGTATATACAGACTCTACACTGTATATAAGAGATCCCCCGCCAGTTTTTTTAATGATTTCAGCGGGACCGAAGCATGCCGCTGAGAGGGCGGAGCTTGTTCCTCAGCACTAACCAGCGCCATTTTCTCCACAGCATACCGCTGAGAGGAAGCTCCCCAGACTCTCCCCTGCTGAACACGGTGAAAGAAGGTTTGAAAGAAGTGGGGGGGGGGCACATATTTTGGCGCAGATGAATATAATAGTGCTATCTGGGTAAAAGATGTATTGTTTTTTCCCTGGGTCAATTTGGCGCTGGGTGTGTGCTGGCATACTCTCTCTCTGTCTCTCCAAAGGGCCTTGTGGGGGAACTGTCTTCAGATAAAAGGATTCCCTGAGTGTGTGGTGTGTCGGTACGCGTGTGTCGGCATGTCTGAGGTAGAAGGCTCTCCTAGGGAGGAGGTGGAGCAAATGACTGTGGTGTCTCCGTCGGCAACACCGACACCTGACTGGTTGGATATGTGGAATGTTTTAAGTGCTAATGTAAGTTTATTGCACAAAAGGTTGGACAAAGCTGAGTCCAGGGAGTGTACAGGGAGTCAAGCCCTGCCTGCCCCTATGTCGCAGGGACCTTCGGGGTCTCAAAAGCGCCCACTATCCCAAATAGTAGACACTAATACCGACACGGATTCTGACTCCAGTGTCGACTACGATGATGCAAAGTTACAGCCAAAATTGGCTAAAAGTATTCACTATATGATTATTGCAATAAAGGATGTACTGCATATCACAGATGACCCCTCTGTCCCTGACACGAGGGTGCACATGTTTAAGGAAAAGAAACCCGAGGTAACCTTTCCCCCATCTCATGAGCTGAACGAATTATTTGAAAAGGCTTGGGAATCTCCAGACAAGAAACTGCAAATTCCCAAAAGGATTCTTATGGCGTATCCTTTCCCGAATAAGGACAGGATACGGTGGGAATCCTCTCCAAGGGTGGACAAAGCGTTGACACGCTTATCCAAAAAGGTAGCGCTGCCATCCCAAGATACGGCAACCCTCAGGGATCCTGCTGATCGCAAGCAGGAGGCTACCTTGAAGTCCATTTACATACATTCTGGTACCTTACTCAGACCGGAGATAGCGTGGGCTTGGATTTGTAGCGCTGTAGCAGCGTGGACAGATACCTTATCGGCGGAACTTGATACCCTGGATAAGGATACCATTTTATTGACCCTGGGTTATATTAAAGATGCTGTCTTGTATATGAGAGATGCTCAAAGAGACATTGGCCTACTGGGTTCTAGAGTCAACGCTATGGCGATTTCTGCTAGACGAGTCCTATGGACCCGACAATGGACGGGTGATGCCGACTCGAAGAGGCATATGGAGGTTTTACCTTACAAGGGTGAGGAATTGTTTGGGGAAGGTCTCTCGGACCTAGTTTCCACAGCCACGGCAGGTAAATAAACTTTTTTGCCTTATGTTTCCTCACAGCCTAAGAAAGCGCCACATTATCAGATGTAGCCCTTTCGGTCGCTTAAAAACAAGAGAGTACGGGGATCGTCCTTTCTTGCCAGAGGTAAGGGCAGGGGGGAAAAGCTGCCAACCACAGCTAGTTCCCAGGAGCAGAAGTCCTCCCCGGCCTCTACAAAATCCACTGCATGACGCTGGGGCTCCGCTGAGGGAGTCCGCCCCAGTGGGGGCACGTCTTCGACTTTTCAGCCACATCTGGGTTCACTCACAGGTGGATCCCTGGGCAATAGAAATTGTTTCCCAGGGTTACAAGCTGGAATTCGAAGAGGTGCCTCCTCACCGCTTTTTCAAGTCGGCCCTACCAGCTTCTCCCCCAGAGAAGGAGATAGTTTTCTCTATCGTCCTAGTGGATGCTGGGGTTCCTGAAAGGACCATGGGGAATAGCGGCTCCGCAGGAGACAGGGCACAAAAAGTAAAGCTTTAGGATCAGGTGGTGTGCACTGGCTCCTCCCCCCATGACCCCCCTCCAGTTAGATTTTTGTGCCCGGCCGAGAAGGGTGCAATCTAGGTGGCTCTCCTAAAGAGCTGCTTAGAAAAGTTTAGCTTAGGTTTTTTATTTTACAGTGAGTCCTGCTGGCAACAGGATCACTGCAACGAGGGACTTAGGGGAGAAGAAGTGAACTCACCTGCGTGCAGGATGGATTGGCTTCTTGGCTACTGGACATTAGCTCCAGAGGGACGATCACAGGTACAGCCTGGATGGTCACCGGAGCCTCGCCGCCGGCCCCCTTGCAGATGCTGAAACGAGAAGAGGTCCAGAATCGGCGGCAGAAGACTCCTCAGTCTTCTTAAGGTAGCGCACAGCACTGCAGCTGTGCGCCATTTTCCTCTCAGCACACTTCACACGGCAGTCACTGAGGGTGCAGGGCGCTGGGAGGGGGGCGCCCTGGGAGGCAAATGAAAACCTTTTTTGGCTAAAAATACCTCACATATAGCCTCCGGGGGCTATATGGAGATATTTAACCCCTGCCAGAATCCGTTAAGAGCGGGAGACGAGGCCGCCGAAAAAGGGGCGGGGCCTATCTCCTCAGCACACAGCGCCATTTTCCCTCACAGAAAGGCTGGAGGGAAGGCTCCCAGGCTCTCCCCTGCACTGCACTACAGAAACAGGGTTAAAACAGAGAGGGGGGGCACTAATTTGGCGTTAGAAATATATAAAAAAGATGCTATAAGGGAAAACACTTATATAAGGTTGTCCCTATATAATTATAGCGTTTTTGGTGTGTGCTGGCAAACTCTCCCTCTGTCTCTCCAAAGGGCTAGTAGGTCCTGTCCTCTATCAGAGCATTCCCTGTGTGTGTGCTGTGTGTCGGTACGTGTGTGTCGACATGTATGAGGACGATGTTGGTGAGGAGGCGGAGCAATTGCCTGTAATGGTGAAGTCACTCTCTAGGGAGTCGACACCGGAATGGATGGCTTATTTAGGGAATTACGTGATAATGTCAACACGCGCCAAGGTCGGTTGACGACATGAGACGGCCGACAAACAATTAGTACCGGTCCAGACGTCTCAAAAACACCGTCAGGGGTTTTAAAACGCGCGTTTACTTTAGTCGGTCGACACAGACACAGACAGGGACACTGAATCCAGTGTCGACGGTGAATAAACAAACGTATTCCTTATTAGGGCCACACGTTAAGGGCAATGAAGGAGGTGTTACATATTTCTGATACTACAAGTACCACAAAAGAGGGTATTATGTGGGATGTGAAAAAACTACCGTAGTTTTTCCTGAATCAGATAAATTAAATGAAGTGTGTGATGATGCGTGGGTTCCCCCCGATAGAAAATATGGGCGGTATACCCTTTCCCGCCAGAAGTTAGGGCGCGTTGGGAAACACCCCTTAGGGTGGATAAGGCGCTCACACGCTTATCAGAACAAGTGGCGGTACCGTCTATAGATAGGGCCGTCCTCAAGGAGCCAGCTGACAGGAGGCTGGAAAAATATCATAAAAAGTATATACACACATACTGGTGTTATACTGCGACCAGCGATCGCCTCAGCCTGGATGTGCAGAGCTGGGGTGGCTTGGTCGGATTCCCTGACTAAAAATATTGATACCCTTGACAGGGACAGTATTTTATTGACTATAGAGCATTTAAAGGATGTATTTCTATATATGCGAGATGCACAGAGGGATATTTGCACTCTGGCATCAAGAGTAAGTGCGATGTCCATATCTGCCAGAAGATGTTTATGGACACGACAGTGGTCAGGTGATGCAGATTCCAAACGGCACAAAGGTGTATTGCCGTATAAAGGAAGAGGAGTTATTTGGGGTCGGTCCATCGGACCTGGTGGCCACGGCAACTGCTGGAAAATCCACCGTTTTTACCCTAAGTCACATCTCTGCAGAAAAAGACACTGTCTTTTCAGCTTCAGTCCTTTCGTCCCTATAAGAGTCATATCTGCCCAGGGATAGAGGAAAGGGAAGAAGACTGCAGCAGGCAGCCCATTCCCAGGAACAGAAGCGTTCCACCGCTTCTGACAAGCTCTCAGCATGACGCTGAGACCGTACAGGACCCCTGGATCCTACAAGTAGTATCCCAGGGGTACAGTTTGGAATGTCGAGACGTTTCCCCTGCGCAGGCTCCTGAAGTCTGCTTTACCAAGGTCTCCCTCCGACAAGGAGGCAGTATGGGAAAAAATTCACGAGCTGTATTCCCAGCAGGTGATAATTAAATTACCCCTCCTACAACAAGAAAAGGGGGTATTATTCCACACTATATTGTGGTACTGAAGCCAGAAGGCTAGGTGAGACCTATTCTAAATCTAAAAAAATTTGAACACTTACAAAGGTTCAAATCAAGATGGAGTCACTCAGAGCAGTGATAACGAACCGGGAAGAAGGGGACTATCTGGTGTCCCGAGACATCAGGGATGCTTACCTCCATGTCCCAAATTTGCCCTTATCACTAAGGGTACCTCAGGTTCGTGGTACAGAACTGTCACTATCAGTTTCAGACGCTGCCGTTTGGATTGTCTACGGCACCCCGGGTCTTTACCAAGGTAATGGCCGAAATGATGGTTCTTCTTCGAAGAAAAGGCGTCTTAATTATCCCTTACTTGGACGATCTCCTGATAAGGGCAAAGTCCAGGGAACAGTTGGAGGTCGGAGTAGCACTATCTCGGATACTGTTACAACAGCAGGGGTGGATTCTAAATATTCCAAAATCGCAGCTGATCCCGACAACAAGTCTCCTGTGCTTAGGGATGATTCTGGACACAGTCCAGAAAAAGGTGTTTCTCCCGGAAGAGAAAGCCAGGGAGTTATCCGAGCTAGTCAGGAACCTCCTAAAATCAGTGCATCATTGCACAAGGGCCATGGTAAAAAAATGGTGACTTCCTTCGAAGCAATTCCAGTCGGCAGATTTCATGCAAGAACTTTTCAGTGGGATCTGCTGGACAAATGGTCCGGATCGCATCTTCAGATGCATCAGCGGATAACCCTATATCCAAGGACAAGGGTGTCTCTCCTGTGGTGGTTACAGAGTGCTCATCTTCTAGAGGGCCGCAGATTCGGCATTCAGTTTTGGATGTTGGTGACCACGGAGGCCAGCCCGAGAGGCTGGGGAGCAGTCACACAAGGAAAAAATTTCCAGGGAGTGTGATCAAGTCTGGAGATTTTTCTCCACATAAATATAGCTAAGGGTAAATTTATAATGCTCTAAGCTTAGCAAGACCTCTGCTTCAAGGTCAGCCGGTATTGATCCAGTGGGATAAAACATCACGGCAGTCGCCCACGTAAATAGACAGGGCGGCACAAGAAGCAGGAGGGCAGTGGCAAAAACTGCAAGGACTTTTCGCTGGGCGGAAAATCATGTGATAGCACTGTCAGCAGTGTTTCATTCCGGGAATGGAAACTGGGAAGCAGACTTCCTCAGTAGGCACGACCTCCACCCGGCAGAGTGGGAACTTCATGGGGAAGTTTTCCACATAATTGTAAACCGTTGGGAATTACCAAAGGTGGACATGATGGCGTCCCGTCTGAACAAAAAACGGGACAGGTATTGCGCCAGGTTAAGAGACCCTCAGGCAATAGCTGTGGACGTTCTGGTAACACCGTGGGTGTACCAGTCGGGTATGTGTTCCATCCTCTGATTTTCATACCTAAGGTACTGAGAATTATAAGACGTAGAGGAGTAAGAACTATACTCATGGCTCCGGATTGGCCAAGAAGGACTTGGTACCCGGAACTTCAAGAGATGCTCACAGAGGACTTATGGCCTCTGCCGCTAAGAAGGGACTTGTTTCAGCAAGTACCATGTCTGTTCCAAGACTTACCGCAGCTGCGTTTGACGGCATGGCGGTGGAACGCCGGATCCTAAGGGAAAAGGCATTCAGGAAGAGGTCATTCCTACCCTGGTCAAAGCCAGAAAGGAGGTGACCGCACAACATTATCACCACATGTGGCGAAAATATGTTGCGTGGTGTGAGGCCAGGAAGGCCCCACGAAGAAATTTCAACTCGGTCGAATCCTGCATTTCTTGCAAACAGGAGTGTCTATGGGCCTCAAATTGGGGTCCATTAAGGTTCAAATTTCGGCCCTGTCGATTTTTCTTCCAGAAAGAATTGGCTTCAGTTCCTGAAGTCCAGAAGTTTGTCAAGGGAGTATTGCATATACAACCCCCTTTTGTGCCTCCAGTGGCACTGTGGGATCTCAACGTAGTTCTGGGATTCCTCAAAACACATTGGTTTAAAACCAGTCAAATCTGTGGATTTGAAGCATCTCACATGAAAAGTGAACATGCTCTTGGACCTGGCCTGGACCAGGCGAGTGTCAAATTGGTGGTTTTTTTCTCAAAAAAGCCCATATCTGTTTGTCCATTCGGACAGGGCAGAGCTGCGGACTCGTCCCCAGTTCTCTCCCAAAGGTGGTGTCAGTGTTTCACCTGAACCAGCTTATTGTGGTGTCTTGCGCCTACTAGGGACTTGGAGGACTCCAAGTTGCTAGATGTGGTCAGGGCCCTGGAAAATATAGGTTCCAGGACGGCTGGAGTCAGGAAAACTGACTTGCTGTTATCCTGTATGCACCCAACAAACTGGGTGCTCTTGCTTTTAAGCAGACTTTTGCTAGTTGGATGTGTAATACAATTCAGCTTGCACATTCTGTGGCAGGCCTGCCACAGCCAAAATATGTAAATGCCCATTCCACAAGGAAGGTGGGCTCATCTTGGGCGGCTGCCCGAGGGGTCTCGGCTTTACAACTTTGCCGAGCGGCTATTTATTTAGTCAGGGGCAAACACGTTTGTAAAATCCTACAAATTTGATACCCTGGCTAAGGAGGACCTGGAGTTCTCTCATTCGGTGCTGCAGAGTCATCCGCACTCTCCCGCCCGTTTGGGAGCTTTGGTATAATCCCCATGGTCCTTTCAGGAACCCCAGCATCCACTAGGACGATAGAGAAAATAAGAATTTACTTACCGATAATTCTATTTCTCGGAGTCCGTAGTGGATGCTGGGCGCCCATCCCAAGTGCGGATTATCTGCATTACTTGTACATAGTTACAAAAATCGGGCTATTATTGTTGTGAGCCATCTTTTCAGAGGCTCCGCTGTTATCATACTGTTAACTGGGTTCAGATCACAGGTTGTACAGTGTGATTGGTGTGGCTGGTATGAGTCTTACCCGGGATTCATAAATCCTTCCTTATTGTGTACGCTCGTCCGGGCACAGTACCTGACTGAGGCTTGGAGGGGGGTCATGGGGGGAGGAGCCAGTGCACACCACCTGATCCTAAAGCTTTACTTTTTGTGCCCTGTCTCCTGCGGAGCCGCTATTCCCCATGGTCCTTTCAGGAACCCCAGCATCCACTACGGACTCCGAGAAATAGAATTATCGGTAAGTAAATTCTTATTTTAAATGCAATTAAAAAAAAAGTGATGGTCAAAGTTCCCCTGCTTCAACAAGGGATGGGGTATTATTCAACCCTGTTTGTAGTCCCGAAACCGGACGGTTCGGTCAGACCCATTTTAAATTTAAAATCCTTAAACCTATACTTAAAAAGGTTCAAGTTCAAGATGGAATCGCCCAGAGCGGTCATCGCCAGCCTGGAAGGGGGGGATTATATGGTGTCCCTGGACATAAAGGATGCAAACCTTCATGTTCCCATATATCCACCTCATCAGGCATACCTGAGCTTTGCGGTACAGGATTGTCATTACCAATTTCAGACGTTGCCGTTTGGGCTTTCCACGGCCCCGAGGATTTTCACCAAAGTAATGGCGGAAATGATGGTGCTCCTGCGCAAGCAGGGTGTCACAATTATCCCGTACTCGGACGATCTCCTGATAAAAGCGAGATCATGAGAGCAGTTGCTGAACAGCTTATCACTCTCGCTGAAGGTGTTAGAACAACACGGCTGGATTCTCAACATCCCGAAGTCACAGTTGGTTCCTACGACTCGTTTTTGCCTTCTTAGGCATGATTCTGGATATGGACCAGAAAAGGGTTTATCTTCCGATAGAAAAGGCCCAAGAACTCATGACTCTGGTCAGGGACCTATTGAAGCCAAAAAGGGTGTCAGTGCATCACTGCACTCGAGTCCTGGGAAAGATGGTGGCGTCTTACAAGGCCATTCCCTTCGGCAGGTTCCATGCGAGAACTTTCCAATGGGACCTACTGGACAAGTGGTCCGGGTCACATCTACAGATTCATCAGATGATCACCCTGTCCCCCAGGGCCAGGGTATCTCTCCTGTGGTGGCTGCAGAGCGCTCACCTTCTAGAGGGTCGCAGGTTCGGCATTCAGGACTGGATTCTGGTAACCACGGACGCGAGCCTCCGAGGTTGGGGAGCAGTCACACAGGGAAGAAATTTCCAAGGTCTCTGGTCAAGCCAGGAGGCTTGTCTTCACATCAATGTCCTGGAGCTGGGGGCTGTATACAACGCCCTTCGTCAAGCGGAGAATTTGCTTCGCGACCTACCAGTTCTGATTCAGTAGGACAACATCACCGCAGTGGCTCATGTAAACCGCCAAGGCGGAACAAAGAGCAGAGTGGCAATGGCGGAAGCCACCAGGATTCTTCGCTGGGCGGAAAATCACGTAAGCGCACTGACAGCAGTGTTCATTCGGGGAGTGGACAACTGGGAAGCAGACTTCTTCAGCAGACACGATCTACATCCAGGAGAGTGGGGTCTTCATCAGGAAGTCTTTGCACAGATTGCTAGTCAGTGGGGCCTGCCCCAGATAGACATGATGGCGTCCCGCCTCAACAAGAAACTGCAGAGGTATTGCGCCAGGTCAAGAGACCCGCAGGCGCTGGCAGTGGACGCCCTGGTGACACCGTGGGTGTTCCAGTCGGTCTATGTGTTTCCTCCTCTTCCTCTCATCCACAAGGTATTGAGAATCATATGAAGAAGAGAAGTACAGACAGTTCTCATTGTTCCAGATTGGCCGCGAAGGGCCTGGTGTCCGGATTTGCAGGAAATGCTCACAGAGGATCCGTGGCCTCTTCCTGTGAGACAGGACCTGTTACAACAGGGGCCCTGTCTGTTCCAAGACTTACCGCGGCTGCGTTTGACGGCATGGCGGTTGAACGCCGGATCCTAGCGGAAAAGGGCATTCCGGATTAGGTCATTCCTACTCTGATAAAGGCTAGGAAGGACGTGACAGCTAAACATTATCACCGTATATGGCGGAAGTATGTTTCTTGGTGTGAGTCCAGGAATGCTCCTCCGGAAGAATTTCATCTGGGCCGTTTCCTTCACTTCCTACAGACTGGAGTGAATTTGGGCCTAATGTTAGGCTCCATTAAGGTTCAGATTTCGGCCCTGTCCATTTTCTTTCAGAAGGAATTGGCTTTTCTCCCAGAAGTACAGACTTGTGTCAAAAGAGTGCTGCATATTCAGCCTCCTTTTGTACCTCCAGTGGCACCCTGGGACCTTAACGTGGTGTTGCGGTTCCTTAAGTCTCAATGGTTTGAACCACTTAGAACGGTGGAATTAAAATATCTCACTTGGAAAGTGGTCATGTTGTTAGTCTTGGCATCGGCTAGGCGAGTGTCGGAGTTGGCGGCTTTGTCTCGCAAAAGCCCCTATCTGGTTTTCCATGTGGATAGAGCAGAATTGCGGACTCGTCCTCAATTCTTGCCCAAGGTGGTTTCATCTTTTCATATGAACCAACCTATTGTGGTGCCTGTGGCTACGCGAGACTTTGAGGATTCCGAGTCCCTTGATGTGGTCAGGGCATTGAAAATTTATGTGGCCAGAACGGCTCGGGTTAGAAAAACAGAGGCACTGTTTGTCCTGTATGCAGCCAACAAGGTTGTCGCTCCTGCTTCGAAGCAGACTATTGCTCGCTGGATCTGTAATACGATTCAGCAGGCCCATTCTACGGCTGGATTGCCGTTACCAAAATCAATAAAGGCCCACTAGGAAGGTAGGCCCTTCTTGGGGCGGCTGCCCGAGGGGTCTCGGCATTACAGCTGTGCCGAGCTGCTACTTGGTCGGGTTCAAACACCTTTGCAAAGTTCTACAAGTTTGATACCCTGGCTGAGGAGGACCTCATGTTTGCTCAATCGGTGCTGCAGAGTCATCCGCACTCTCCCGCCCGTTTGGAAGCTTTGGTATAATCCCCATGGTCCTTACGGAGTCCCCAGCATCCTCTAGGACATAAGAGAAAATAAGATTTTAAACCTACCGGTAAATCTTTTTCTCGTAGTCCGTAGAGGATGCTGGGGACTCCGTAAGGACCATGGGGCTAGACGGGCTCCGCAAGAGACATGGGCACTAAAAAAGAACTTTAGGTATGGGTGTGCTCTGGCTCCTCCCTCTATGCCCCTCCTCCAGACCTCAGTTAGAGAAACTGTGTCCAGAGGAGACGGACAGTACGAGGAAAGGATTTTTGTTAATCTAAGGGCAAGATTCATACCAGCCCACACCATCCACAATCTTATTTTCTCACCCCTAATTATTCAGTCTTGGGAAATACAATGGACACCACACGGACACATTAGATACTTATACATACCGTATGTCACATATGTACAGTAAAGTTTTCTAATGTGTCAGTGCCGTGTTCATGGTTTTTTACCATGACTGAAGTAAGGCCCTCATTCCGAGTTGTTCGCTCGCAAGCTGCTTTTAGCAGCATTGCACACGCTAAGCCGCCGCCTACTGGGAGTGAATCTTAGCTTAGCAAAATTGCGAACGAAAGATTCTCAAAATAGCGAATAGAAATTTCTAAGCAGTTTCTGAGTAGCTCGACACTTACTGCGATCAGTTCAGTCAGTTTCGTTCCTGGTTTGACGTCACACAAACACACCCAGCGTTCGCCCAGACACTCCCCCATTTCTCCAGCCACTCCCGCGTTTTTCCCAGAAACGGCAGCGTTTTTTCACACACACCCATAAAACGGCCAGTTTCCGCCCAGAAACACCCACTTCCTATCAATCACACTACGATCACCAGAACGAAGAAAAAACCTCGTAATGCCGTGAGTAAAATACCAAACTTCTTAGCAAATTTACTTGGTGCAGTCGCAGTGCGAACATTGCGCATGTGCAGTTTGCGGAAAATCGCTGCGATGCGATGAAAAAGAACGAGCGAACAACTCGGAATGAGGGCCTAAATTCTTTACGGTTGCATGCACATTTATACATAAAAACTCTTTTGTGCCAGATTGCACATAGGGGGTAATTCCAAGTTGATCGCAGCAGGACATTTTTTAGCAGTTGGGCAAAACCATGTGCACTGCAGGGGAGGCAGATATAACATGTGCAGAGAGAGTTAGATTTGGGTGTGGTGTGTTCAATCTAAATTGCAGTGTAAAAATAAAGCAGCCAGTATTTGCCCTGCACAAAAACAAAATAACCCACCCAAATCTAACTCTCTCTGCAAATGTTATATCTGCCTCCCCTGCAGTGCACATGGTTTTGCCCAACTGCTAAAAAAATGTCCTGCTGCGATCAACTTGGAATTACCCCCATAGTTTGATTAAAGTGTTACAAATTGCACTGGATGCCTTGAATAAAAGGCCTTGCTTGTGTGCAGCAGCACCTGGAAAGTCACCCCAGCACACACTGCTCATTCCCTCCTATTGGGAAATGCTACCATAAACCAGAATTGCGTCTATTATGAAAAAACGATATCATTTGAAGATGAGTATAAGTGTAAAGGTCATATCCAAAGAACCCACCCTCCTACTTCTTTAGAACCACACATTTTATAAAGTCAAATTTTTTACATTTCTCCTACAATACAGATGGTTTACCTTAATTTTTGGCTTAAACTAATCATTTAAATAGGTAACAATGAGACTGCTTTATTAGATATTACTTTTGTGTTGTGAATATTTCTTTAGGTCAGGTAAAGTACAAGCCTAGCAACTCTCTTATCCACTGAAGAGCAAGTGGAAGGCATTAAAAATGGGATCCGGTCTGAAGATCGACAGTATCTAGGTCGACAATGTTTAGGTCAACCACTATAGGTCGACAGTCACTAGGTCGACAGGGTTTCTAGGTCGACAGGTCTAAAGGTCGACATGAGTTTTTCAATTTTTTTTCTTTCTTTTTTTGAATTTTTTCATACTTAACGATCCACGTGGACTACGATTGGAACGGTAATCTGTGCCAAGCGAAGTGGTAGCGGAGCGAAGGCACCATGCCCGAAGCATGGCGAGCGAAGCGACGTGGTGCACTAATTTGGGATCCCGGTCACTCTAGGAAGAAAACGACACCCAAAAAAAAAAAATTCTCATGTCGACCTGTCGACCTAGTGACTGTCGACCTATAGTGGTCGACCTAAACATTGTCGACCTAGATACTGTCGATTTGATGAACCACACCCATTAAAAATATCCAATCATCTCAGAACTGATGCAAAAATAAAATCCTTTTTATGTGTTGGAAACCACCAATAAATACTTTATGTAATCTATTATAGGTCTGATTTTTGCACTACCATGAAACCCTAGCCACATTGGTGTGTCTGTTCCATACATGGCAAGTGATACCTTCACTCCACACTGGTCCCCCGCTTCGACTTGTGCTCTTTCATGAACAATACCATCTAGCTCCGCAAATCCTTATCCTTTGTAGAAACTAGAGATACCAAAATAAATATAGAACCCCAGCACCGCCAAAGAAGGTTTTGTGCTTGTTAAACTAGATTCTTTCAGACACAACTGCAGCAAAAGACGCAAGGAAGGCCGCAATTGTATACAATCAGGCCCTATAAGGAGGAATCCCGTCCCCCTCAACAGACTGCACCCCCATTAAGGCTGCTTCCATATATTTTCCAGGTTGTTTTTCCATCCCAATCCGCCCCTGTGTGGTCATAATAGTAACATCTTGGATGTAACAGAAACTGTGTCATTTTCATTGTCAGCCCGTGGGAAGGCTATACATCCATAGGGGAAGCCTGTAGCAGTTTAGTTACAATCTTTGGTGATTAAATAAGGAGTTTAATGCTTAGACTTATGTCATTTTGAAAAATGTACATCACCTTTATGGGTGTGGTTCGTTAGGTTGACATGCATTAAGTCGACATACATTGGGTTGACCACTGAAGGTGGACGTGGAAAAAAGTTGACATGAGTTTTTTTCACTGTTTTTGGTGTCGTTTTCTTCGAAAAGTGACGGGGAGCCTCAATTAGTGCACCGTGTCCCCTTGCATGGCTCGCTTCACTTGCCATGCTTCGGGCAAGGTGCCTCGCTCCGCTACCGCTGCACTCAGCACAGGCTACCGTTCCCAATTATAGTCCACGTGGATCGTTAAGTATGAAAAAGGTAAAAAAATTTTTGAAAAACTCATGTCGACCATTTTGTATGTCGGCCTAGTACATGTCGACCTAATGACTGTCGGTCTAATGCATGTCGACCGCCATCCCACCTTTATTTCCTACTCCTAAATTACATAATCAGAGGCCCACTTAGGGGGAGTTTCCTTTTGCTGTCCACTCCGCAAGTCTATTCAGTCCCAGTCTTCTGGTCTTATACAGTTACAGGTCCAGTATATGACTGAAAAAAGACACACAGTGCACAAAGGTGCACACTAAGGGGGTAATTCCAAGTTGTTCGCAGCAGGAAATTTTTTTAGCAGTTTGACAAAACCATGTGCACTGCAGAGGGGCCAGATATAACATGTGCAGAGAGAGTTAGATTTGGGTGTGGTGTGTTCAATCTGCAATCTAAATTGCAGTGTAAAAATAAAGCTGCCAGTATTTACCCTGCACAGAAACAAAATAACCCACCCAAATCTAACTCTTTCTGCACATGTTACATCTGCCCCCCCTGCAGTGCACATGGTTTTGCCCAACTGCTAAAAAATTTCCTGCTGCGATCAACTTGGAATTACCCCCTAAAAACACAATGCAGGTTGTTGCCAAAATAAGTCACACTTTTCATTTACATCTGACTCTGTATAAAGCCCTGTATAACCAGTGAGACTCAAATATAAAAGAAAACTCTTCACTTATTTAAAAAATCATTACATTCACAAAGAGATGTCTGCGAATCCCCTCATTTTACATAATGTGCAAATACTAAAATGAAACTAGTGCTTTATGCGTGTGTGATGCTGTGCACCCAGGAAGTCATTAAAAATAACTTTTTGTCCTTGAAAAGCATGTACTGTAGACCTACTTGTGTATACAGCATGGGAATCTAATGCTTTGTTCCTTTCACTCAGAGCATGCACAATTGCTTGTATCATGAGGAGACCGGTCCCCACGACTCAGAATCTTCAACAGGTAATGTGATGGGCACAAAGTGTTTCACACCACAAACCAGCAGACACACATTATATACTCATCTGAGCCAGATTATTTCACTTCAACAGACAGACATTGCAAAGTGTGCTATGTTGTGAGAGGCTCCTCCTTTTTCTGGTGTAAAAATAATAAATATACAAAGGTTTAGTTAACTTAATTAACAATTATCCAATGCTTAGTTTTTACCTACCAATCATTTGTCTGCATACTGTATCACAAAATGGCATCTGTAAATCTAGTGTATGTACAGTCTCAAAATTAACATTTAAAATCTAATTGGTCACAATATATTCATCTTGCAGTCAGAGGGGAGTATCGTTTATCCACGATTTATTTTCGCCTGATGAAAACAGCAGGATATCACGATTAATGACCAGTGGTCATTATCTCAATAACCTCTTACAGTCCACTTTCATTGGGCGAAAATGGACCTGCGATCACTCGATAACACACGGGTTATCGCGGTTCCGGCAGCCGCTTATCGTGGATTATGCTTCGGGTACCTGAGGCACCTGAAGCATAATCGGTGATAAGTGCCGGCATCGGTGGGAGGAGCACGCTGCATTGGGGCTAATAGGATAGCACCGTCGAAACACTTACCCGCGGTCATCGACTGTAATTGGATATCCACCAGAAAGTAGAGCTGACTGATGTGGAATCCATCAGGGTTACTCAGATGTCCGATGTTCATGGAGTTGATCTGATGCTGTGTCTTCGGGCACCGCCGCGGATCAGGGAAACCGGCAGTGGACATCTTATTACCTTTTACTTAAGATATATAATGGGTGCAAAACTTCTTTGCGCAAATAATCCTAAAACCAGCAGTTTAAAAGTCTTCACTGGAAATGTCTCAACAACATATAAAAGGTAAGTAAGTAATGGGATTTAGTGAGACCTTTAATGGCACTAAGGAATATGTCACAATCAGTAAGATGTTGTGTATGTGGCGGTGTGTGTGGAAGTGTGTATGTGGCGGTGTGTGTGGAAGTGTGTATGTGGCGGTGTGTGTGTTCTGCTGTCCACTCTGATCTGAGGAGGGTCCCCACTTTCAACAAATGAGAGGGTTGCAAAATACAGAGAAAAAGTGCTGGCGCTGAGTAGACACAGGTATAGAGGTTTCTATCATCAACTGATGATGGGCCGATTGTTCTATATAATCACTTTCACACACAAATCTATGGCCCTCATTCCGAGTTGATCGCTCGGTATTTTTCATCGCATCGCAGTGAAATTCCGATTAGTACGCATGCGCAATATTCGCACTGCGACTGCGCCAAGTAATTTTACAATGGAGATAGTATTTTTACTCACGGCTTTTTCATCGCTCCGGCGATCGTAATGTGATTGACAGGAAATGGGTGTTACTGGGCGGAAACAGGCCGTTTTATGGGCGTGCGGGAAAAAACGCTACCGTTTCCGGGTAAAAACGCAGGAGTGGCCGGGGAAATGGGGGAGTGTCTGGGCGAACGCTGGGTGTGTTTGTGACGTCAAAACAGGAACGACAAGCACTGAACTGATCGCACAGGCAGAGTAAGTCTGAAGCTACTCTGAAACTGCTAAGTAGTTAGTAATCGCAATATTGCGAATACATCGGTCGCAATTTTAAGAAGCTAAGATTCACTCCCAGTAGGCGGCGGCTTAGCGTGTGTAACTCTGCTAAAATCGCCTTGCGAGCGATCAACTCGGAATGAGGGCCAATATACCAAACTCTCTACAAAAAAAAGTTAAATATTTGTATATAAAATACTTCAATTCAAATGAAAATAAATATAATACTAATTTCTCTGACGTCCTAAGATGCTGGGACTCCGTAAGGACCATGGGAATAGCGGCTCCGCAGGAGACTGGGCACAACTAAAAGAAAGCTTTAGACTACTGGTGTGCACTGGCTCCTCCCACTATGACCCTCCTCCAGACTTCAGTTAGAATCTTGTGCCCGGCTGAGCTGGATGCACACTAGGAGCTCTCCTGAGCTCCTAGCAAGAAAGTATATTTAGGTTTTTTATTTTACAGTGAGATCTGCTGGCAACAGACTCACTGCAGCGAGGGACTAAGGGGAGAAGAAGCGAACCTACCTAACTGGTGGTAGTTTGGGCTTCTTAGGCTACTGGACACCATTAGCTCCAGAGGGATCGACCACAGGACCCGACCTCGATGTTCGGTCCCGGAGCCGCGCCGCCGGCCCCCTTACAGAGCCAGAAGCAAGAAGTGTTCCGGAAAATCGGCGGCAGAAGACTTCTGTCTTCAACAAGGTAGCGCACAGCACTGCAGCTGTGCGCCATTGCTCCTCATGCACACCTCACACTCCGGTCACTGATGGGTGCAGGGCGCTGGGGGGGGGCGCCCTGAGGGCAATATAATACACCTTGGCTGGCAAATCTACACCATATATAGTCAGGAAGGCTATATAGGTGTAAAAATACCCCTGCCAGAATTCCAGAAAAAGCGTGAGAAGTCCGCCGGAAAAGGGGCGGGGCTATCTCCCTCAGCACACTGGCGCCATTTTTCCCTCACAGCTCCGCTGGAAGGACGCTCCCTGGCTCTCCCCTGCAGTGTCAAGCTACATAAGGGTAAAAAAGAGAGGGGGGGCACTAAATTTAGGCGCAGTATATATAATATAAGCAGCTATAAGGGAAAAACACTCATTTATAGTGGGATCCCTGTGTTATATAGCGCTCTGGTGTGTGCTGGCATACTCTCTCTCTGTCTCCCCAAAGGGCTTTGTGGGGTCCTGTCCTCTGTCAGAGCATTCCCTGTGTGTATGCGGTGTGTCGGTACGGCTGTGTCGACATGTTTGATGAGGAGGCTTATGTGGAGGCGGAGCAATTGCCTATAAATGTGATGTCACCCCCTGCGGGGTCGACACCTGAGTGGATGGTTCTGTGGAAGGAATTACGCGACAGTGTCGACTCCTTGCATAAAAGGTTTGACGACATACCAAATATGGGACAGCCGGCTTCACAGTCTGTGTCTGCCCGGGCGTCTCAAAAGCCATCAGGGGCTATAAAACGCCCGCTACCTCAGATGGCAGACACAGATGTCGACACGGATACTGACTCCAGTGTCGACGACGATGAGACTAATGTATCTTCCAATAGGGCCACACGTTATATGATTGAGGCATTGAAAAATGTGTTGCATATTTCTGATGTTACCCCGGGTACCACAAAAAAGGGTATTATGTTTGGAGAGAAAAAACTACCAGTTGTTTTTCCTCCATCTGAGGAATTAAATGAAGTGTGTGAAGAAGCGTGGGCTTCCCCCGATAAGAAACTGGTAATTTCTAAGAGGTTACTAATGGCGTACCCTTTCCCGCCAGAGGATAGGTCACGTTGGGAAACATCCCCTAGGGTGGATAAAGCGCTCACACGCTTGTCAAAGAAGGTAGCACTACCGTCTCCGGATACGGCCGCCCTGAAGGAACTGCTGATAGAAAGCAGGAGGCTATCCTGAAGTCTATATATACACACACAGGTGTTATACTGAGACCAGCTATTGCTTTAGCATGGATGTGCAGTGCTGCAGCTGCGTGGTCAGATTCCCTGTCGGAAAATATTGATACCCTAGACAGGAACACTATATTGCTAAACGTAGAGCATATTAAAGACGCACTCTTATACATGAGGGATGCACAGAGGGATATTTGCCGGCTGGCATCTAAAATAAGTGCAATGTCCATTTCTGCCAGAAGAGGGTTATGGACTCGGCAGTGGACAGGAGATGCTGATTCTAAAAGGCACATGAAAGTTTTGCCTTATAAGGGTGAGGAGTTGTTCGGGGATGGTCTCTCGGACCTCGTTTCCACAGCAACAGCTGGGAAGTCTACATTTTTACCCCATATTCCCTCACAGCCAAAGAAAGCACCGTATTATCAGGTACAGTCCTTTCGGCCCAATAAGTGCAAGCGGGTTAAAGGCGCGTCCTTTCTGCCCAGAGGCAGAGGTAGAGGGAAAAAGCTACAGCATACAGCCAGTTCCCAGGAGCAAAAGTCCTCCACCGCTTCCTCTAAGTCCACAGCATGACGCTGGGGCTCCACAGGCGGAGCCAGGTATGGTGGGGGCCCGTCTCAAAAATGTCAGCGTTCGGTGGGCTCGCTCACGGGTGGATCCCTGGATCTTTCAAGTAGTATCTTAGGGGTACAAGCTGGAATTCGAGATGTCTCCCCCCCGCCGTTTCTTCAAATCTGCCTTGCCAACAACTCCCTCAGCCAGGGAGGCAGTGTTAGAGGCAATTCACAAGCTGTATTCCCAGCAGGTGATAGTAAAGGTGCCCCTACTTCAACAAGGACGGGGTTACTATTCCACAATGTTTGTGGTACCGAAACCGGATGGTTCGGTGAGACCCATTTTAAATTTGAAATCCTTGAACACGTATATAAAAAAATTCAAGTTCAAGATGGAATCGCTCAGGGCGGTTATTGCAAGCCTGGACAAGGGGGATTACATGGTATCACTGGACATCAAGGATGCTTACCTGCATGTCCCCATTTACCATCCTCACCAGGAGTACCTCAGATTTGTGGTACAGGATTGTCATTACCAATTCCAGACGTTGCCGTTCGGTCTATCCACGGCTCCGAGGGTCTTTACCAAGGTAATGGCCGAAATGATGATACTCCTTCGAAAAAAGGGAGTTTTAATTATCCCGTACTTGGACGATCTCCTGATAAAGGCGAGGTCCAGGGAGCAGTTGTTGGTCGGGGTAGCACTATCTCGGGAGGTGCTACAACAGCACGGCTGGATTCTAAATATTCCAAAGTCACAGCTGGTCCCTACGACACGTCTACTGTTCCTGGGGATGGTTCTGGACACAGAACAGAAAAAAATGTTTCTCCCGGAGGAGAAGGCCAAGGAGCTGTCATCTCTAGTCAGAGGCCTCCTAAAACCAAAACAGGTGTCGGTGCATCACTGCACGCGGATCCTGGGAAAGATGGTAGCTTCCTACGAAGCAATTCCATTCGGCAGGTTCCATGCAAGAACTTTTCAGTGGGACCTGTTGGACAAGTGGTCCGGATCGCATCTTCAGATGCATCGGCTGATAACCCTGTCTCCAAGGACCAGGGTGTCTCTGCTATGGTGGCTGCAGAGTGCTCATCTTCAAGAGGGCCGCAGATTCGGCATACAGGACTGGGTCCTGGTGACCACGGATGCCAGCCTTCGAGGCTGGGGGGCAGTCACACAGGGAAGAAACTTCCAAGGACTATGGTCAAGTCAGGAGACTTCCCTGCACATAAATATTCTGGAACTAAGGGCCATTTACAATGCCCTAAGTCAGGCAAAACCCCTGCTTCAAAACCAGTCGGTACTGATCCAGTCAGACAACATCACGGCGGTCGCCCATGTAAACCGACAGGGCGGCACGAGAAGCAGGACGGCGATGGCAGAAGCCACAAGGATTCTCCGATGGGCGGAAAATCACGTGTTAGCACTGTCAGCAGTGTTCATTCCGGGAGTGGACAACTGGGAAGCAGACTTCCTCAGCAGGCACGACCTCCACCCGGGAGAGTGGGGACTTCATCTGGAAGTCTTCCAACTGATTGTAAACCATTGGGAAAGGCAACAGGTGGACATGATGGTGTCCCGCCTAAACAAAAAGCTAGAAAGATATTGCGCCAGGTCGAGAGACCCTCAGGCGATAGCTGTGGACGCTCTAGTGACACCGTGGGTGTACCGGTCGGTTTATGTGTTCCCTCCTCTTCCTCTCATACCAAAGGTACTGTGGATAATAAGGAGAAGAGGAGTAAGAACTATACTCATTGTTCCGGATTGGCCAAGAAGAGCTTGGTACCCGGAACTTCAAGAAATGATGTCAGAGGACCCATGGCCTCTGCCGCTCAGACAGGACCTGCTGCAGCAGGGGCTCTGTCTGTTCCAAGACTTACCGCGGCTGCGTTTGACGGCATGGCGGTTGAACACCGGATCCTGAAGGAAAAGGGCATTCCGGATGAAGTCATTCCTACGCTGATTAAAGCTAGGAAAGAAGTAACCGCAAACCATTATCACCGCATATGGCGAAAATATGTTGCGTGGTGTGAGGCCAGGAAGGCCCCAACAGAGGAATTTCAGCTGGGCCGTTTCCTGCACTTCCTACAGTCAGGGGTGACTATGGGCCTAAAATTGGGTTCCATTAAGGTCCAGATTTCGGCTCTATCGATTTTCTTCCAGAGAGAACTGGCTTCACTACCTGAAGTTCAAACTTTTGTTAAGGGAGTGCTGCATATTCAGCCCCATTTTGTGCCTCCAGTGGCACCTTGGGATCTCAACGTGGTGTTGGATTTCCTAAAGTCACATTGGTTTGAGCCACTTAAAACCGTGGAATTGAAATATCTCACGTGGAAAGTGGTCATGTTGTTGGCCTTGGCTTCGGCCAGGCGGGTATCAGAATTGGCGGCTTTGTCATGTAAAAGCCCTTATCTGATTTTCCATATGGATAGGGCAGAATTGAGGACTCGTTCAATTTCTCCCAAAGGTGGTATCAGCCTTTCACCTGAACCAACCTATTGTGGTGCCTGCGGCTACTAAAGACTTGGAGGCTTCCAAGTTGTTGGACGTAGTCAGGGCCCTGAAAATTTATGTTTCCAGGACAGCTGGAGTCAGAAAAACTGACTCGCTATTTATACTGTATGCGCCCAACAAGTTGGGTGCACCTGCTTCAAAGCAGACTATTGCTCGCTGGATCTGTAGTACGATTCAGCTTGCACATTCTGCGGCTGGACTGCCGCATCCTAAATCAGTGAAAGCCCATTCCACGAGGAAGGTGGGCTGTTCTTGGGCGGCTGCCCGAGGGGTCTCGGCTCTACAACTTTGCCGAGCAGCTACTTGGTCGGGGTCAAACACATTTGCTAAATTCTACAAGTTTGACACCCTGGCTGAGGAGGACCTAGAGTTTGCCCATTCGGTGCTGCAGAGTCATCCACACTCTCCCGCCCGTTTGGGAGCTTTGGTATAATCCCCATGGTCCTTACGGAGTCCCAGCATCCACTTAGGACGTCAGAGAAAATAAGAATTTACTCACCGGTAATTCTATTTCTCGTAGTCCGTAGTGGATGCTGGGCGCCCATCCCAAGTGCGGATTGTCTGCAATACTTGTATATAGTTATTGTTTAACTAAAGGGTTATTGTTATGAGCCATCTGTTGAGAGGCTCAGTTGTTCTCATACTGTTAACTGGGTATAGTATCACGAGTTATACGGTGTGATTGGTGTGTCTGGTATGAGACTTACCCGGGATTCAAAATCCTTCCTTATTGTGTCAGCTCTTCCGGGCACAGTATCCTAACTGAAGTCTGGAGGAGGGTCATAGTGGGAGGAGCCAGTGCACACCAGTAGTCAAAAGCTTTCTTTTAGTTGTACCCAGTCTCCTGCGGAGCCGCTATTCCCATGGTCCTTACGGAGTCCCAGCATCCACTACGGACTACGAGAAATAGAATAACCGGTGAGTAAATTCTTATTATAATAGGTATATGCTGTAAAATGAAGGGGGATATCCCCATATGAAAATGTTTCTAGGTGACTCTGCTCATTACTGATATTGACTTTAATATTGATCCTACATAGGACATACTTGCTAGATGCCTAAACACTATCTGACAATTGCCATTTTGGGCGGTATTCAAATGATATATCACGCCCAATTTCCTTTCTAAAGTGATCCCCGTTATCTTACATATCGCACCCATAGTAATCCGGTTTAGCTGCGTAAAGGTTTGGGCGCCCTCGCTACTCCGGGGGTAGCAAGCTGAAATGCTTATACCACGCCCATCAGCAGAAACAGAACGGGTGTGGAAGGGGGTGAAAAGAATTGAATAACGCCCTTTGACTCTTGACAAGTAATCAGTAATGTATATGTACCAGAGTATTGCTGTTGAAAGCAGCTATTGGATACGGACATCCGTTATCCAGTTACTGCATACAAACCATGAGGCGAGAACATAGATAAATCTACTCTTGGATCTTCAATATAATCTATGCCCCCACAGCGCTGTGGATATTGTCACCTAGAAACATTTTCATATGGTACATATGGGGATATCCCCCTTCGTTTTATAGGCATATACCCTGCTGGGGTGTTGCTGGTGTAAGTAAGGAGGAAGAGGGGGAGCACCATTGTTGTTTCCGCTCCGGGCACCTGGTATGAACTTATGCCCCTGTGATGACAACAATAAAAAGATTACAGGTATTGCTGAATAGTTAGGTAAAAGCAAAGCCAACAACAGAAAAGCAGCATAACGTATAGTAAGCGTAAAAGCAAAACAATTAGCTAAGAAGCATAGGTGATCACAATAATTATCTCTGAAGCATAAATAGTCTCTGCTTATTCAGATGTGGATGGGGCAGCTGTCACTGCTACTTCCTTGTAAGCAGCAGCGATGGCTCTGTAAGACGATACTGCAGGAGGCAGTACCGATAATTGGTACTTTGTTTGGCATAGGGCCCAACTCCAGCCACACAGAATTTTATCCTTTATAAATATGTTGATTATCTTACCGTTTGTGACATTGCTTACTTGTCTATTTACTTAAACCGCCTCCTGCGGCTTTAGCATAATTTAGCACAGCCGCTGCATTCAAAGACACAGCGGCTGTGTTGTTAGCGTCCACCTCTGAGTCGGCCCCTATATTAGGAATATTTGTTTTGGAAACTTGTATTAATAGTGAAGCAAGAACCACAAAATATTTCATGGTGATATTTAGAAAGAAAAAAATACACCCATTTGCTTTTAGTTAACTTTCTTGCAGTTTAAATCATTAAAAAAAAAATTTAAGATTATTTTTTTTTTCTAAATCCATTTTGGATAGATGGTTTTTGCTGGGTGAGGAGAAATAAGTAAACAAATTCCATTTTCTGGAAATTTAAAGTCTTAAAAAACAAACAAACCCCAAAACCTAAATTTGTATGGCTTCTGCATTATTGATATTAGCGATATTGATGTTGGAATGTGACCAGCCCAGTGTAGGTTCAGCAGCGAAGGGGTTAATAATTGTATCCAAATATTCTTATTCACAGGGTTTGTACCAGTCACAACAAATAAGAAATTGATGGCGGTGAAAGGACCGGTTCCACTGAACAGCGTCCATGCAAATCTACCAGCTGCGTTTACTTCTCCAGCCACGTACTTTAAACCAATCGTTATTTTGCAAAATTCGGACATCAACAGGTACGCTTCCACATCCTTCCCTAACCAGTGACTAATGCACTTTGTATTTTTCATTTAAAATCTGTATTTCATCTCTTTTAGCAATGAAATTACAAACCCATTGCCTTGTACTAAACCGTGCGTTACTACAGAAGATGCAGGTTCCATAGAAGTAACTGACATAGAGAACCATGCGGATGAAGAAACAAGAAGCCAAAGCTGTAAATCCCACAATGGCTCTTTCAGGACCCAAGTTTCCATCAAACCTGATTCCAGACTATCAGATGGTTCATCTGATCGAAAAGAGAAGGTTCCTTCAGCAGCATCATCGGTCTCTTCAGACTCCTCAACCCTGACGAGCAGCCCAATTGTAAATAATTATTTGTTAAAACAGGATCCTAAAACTGGCAATCTCACACTTGTTCGTGTACAGCTGAGTATTCCAGAGCATATACCGAATCTGTCGCTGGAGGCTGAGCCAGTATCCCAGAGCATTAAAGCATGCACTGTGCTCTCTCCAAGCACTATTACTCAAAGTGACTCTGTTAGTAATGTCTGCGAGAATGGTATACCTCTTCCAGCTCCTTCTCTTGACAAGTGCAGAGACCTTCAATGCAAACCCAATGCTGTGTTGGATGGTTTGCCTGTTTCCAATGGCTCACTCGCTGTCAGTCCGGACATTACTCAGACTGCTCAGGATAACCATTCCACCAACACTTTGCCAGAGACTGTAGTTAATGGAGATTCTCAGACGAGAAGAAACGCATGTTCTCCTTTGCAGAAAGTGGTCAACCTCTTACACGACGAGTTTGCATTTGATGGCTACTTAGAAAACGGTGTTGAAGATATTGCAATGGGTATGTACTGAAGTATTATATTATTTTAAATTATTATACATTTTAAAGCCAGTTGTAACTGAAGTTGGAAATTATTTTCAATGGCTGTCTACTAGTCTTCTAGTTTTCCACCAACATCTCTTTACAAGACTGGGATTAATCACCGGTTTTATCCAGTTTGTCACATTCAATCCGATAAGGGATAGACCTGTACTCCAGTTAGAAGTCCTAATACATACACTGCCAACGTGGGCTGGGGTCAGCTTTGAGAACCAGTGATCTGTAACCATGTCTCTTATGTCCTAGAGGATGCTGGGGTCCACATTAGTACCATGGGGTATAGATGGGTCCACCAGAAGCCGTTGGCACTTTAAGAGTTTGAGAGTGTGGGCTGGCTCCTCCCTCTATGCCCCTCCTACCAGACTCCGTTTAGAAAATGTGCCCGGAGGAGCCGGTCACAGCTAGGGGAGCTGCATAGGAGTTTCTTTAGTTTTCTTTTTTTGAATAGAGTTTAGGCAGAGGGAGGCTGCTGGCAACAGCCGCCCTGCTTCGTGGGACTAAGGGGGGGGAGTAGTATCCACCCTGAGGGGTACGAGCCACTATCTCCGCTGACAGGACACGGAGCTCCTGAGGGGACAGATCGATCGCCGCCACAGGGGATCTCTCACCCCAGCAGCATGCCACCAACCCCCTTACAGAGCCAGAAGATGTTGGTGGCGAGTTCGTGACAAGCAGGGAGCTGGTGTGAAGATGGCGGCAACAGGGTAGGGAGAGCAGTACTAACTGCGCTCCGGAGCTCAGCGGTACATGGTGCGGCGCTGTGAGGCGCCCTGAGCCAGCGCCTACACCCTAAACTGGTCACATAGACTGTCGGGGACCCCAGATCACCGCCAGCAATTCACCTCAAGCCAGTATAAAGATTCAGATATGAGCAGGAGCCAGCGCCATGGAAGGGGGCGGAGCTTCTCCTCAGAGCGGACCCAGCATCGTTCAACGCCATCTTTCCTGCATGCAGACGCTGACAGGGGAGAGCTGTACCTCCACATCCACAGCTGCCTTGTAACGGTACCAGGGGGTTGTAGAAGTGGGGGGAGGCTGTGATTTAGACTCTGTAACCTATTAAGGTACACAGCGCTGGTAAGGGGTGTCCTTATCTCCCAAAGCGCTGTGTGTGGGTTGGCTCCAAACTATGTGTCTCTCTTGGCATTCTTAGTGGGAAACTCTGTCTGCCATTTCCCTGTGTGTGGGGGTGCTTGCTGTCTCACATAAGCCATGTCTAGGGATTCTGTGTCATATGCTGTAGAGGATATGTCCTCTCAGGATGATCCCATTCCATGTAATCAGTATTGCTGTTGTTTAGCACAGATTCCATTAAGAAAACCGGAGTGGTTAACCTCTATCAAGAGTGTGTTTTATCATATTTCTACTAGAGTAGCACAAAATGAAAATGCAACTCAGGTTTTACAGACCTCTATGGCTGTTTGGTACGGGTCGGCACCCTCAGGGCCCCCTGGCACTCACTCTCAAAAACGTGTTTCATCCAGATTATGCAAGACGACACAGACACCGACTCTGACACGGTAGACGGGGAAGTGCTGAGGGGGGCGGCATCTCTTGCAAAAGGGGTGCAGTTAATGATTGAAGCCATTAGAGATGTGTTCAAAATTGTTGACATAATACCTGAGCAGGTTGAGGAGGCTTACTACACCGATACTAAGAAAGCCTCGCTAACCTTTCCTGCATCTAAAGAATTAAATGCTATATTCGAAAAATCCTGGGAAAACCCAGAGAAAAGATTCCAGATCCCAAGAAAGGTTCTGGTTGCATTTCCCTTCCCTGAGGAGGATAGAAAGAAATGGGAAACCCCACCCATAGTTGACACATCGGTATCCACTGTCAAAAAAGGTGGTTTTACCTGTACCGGGATCTGCCGTGTTGCAAGAACCGGCTGATCGTAAAATTTACACTACGCTCAAATCCATATACTCTGCTTCAGGGTCGATATTACGGCCTACTATTGCCTGTGCGTGGATTTCTAAAGCTATAGTAAAGTGGTCTGGCACGTTACTTGAGGAATTGGATACAATGGATAAATGTGACGTTAAATTGTTCTTACGTAACATACAGGATTCTGTGGTATTTACGGTAGAATCCATGAAGGTCCTGGGTTCTATATCTTCCATGTCGGTCTCAGCTCGTAGAGGGCTCTGGCTGCGCCACTGGTCTGCCGACACGGAATCCAGGAAAGGCGTGGAGAACCTATCCTACACAGGTCAGGCCCTATTTGGGGAAGCGCTAGATGCGTGGATCTCCACAGCAACGGCGGGTAAGTCACCCTTTCTTCCTTCAGCTGCGCCTGACACGAAGAAACCTTTTTCTTCAGCTACATCACAGTCCTTTCGGACTACTAAAACGAGAACAAAAAAGCCACATAACACCTTCTTTAGAGGAGGGTGGGCAAAATCAAAAAAACCTGCTGCTGCAGGCTCCCAGGACCAGAAGCCTGCTTCTGGTACATCAAAATCCTCAGCATGACGGTGGACCGCATGGCCTGGAGGAAGGACCGGTGAGGGCGAGGCTCAGAAGGTCAAGTCACGTTTGGATGACGGTGGGCCTGGACACCTGGGTGCAAGATATTGTGTCCCAGGGGGTACAGGCTGGAATTTCAGGAGCTCCCGCCTCACCGATTCTTCAAATCAGGCTTGCCAGCTTTGCTGCCAGACAGGGCTGTCCTACAGGAAGCCATCCAAAAATTAGCTGGGTCACAGGTCATTGTCCCAGTTCTACCGCTATGCACAACTAGGGTTACTATTAGAACCTTTTTCGTGGTAGCGAAACCGGATGGTTCGGTCAGACCAATTTTTAATTTGAAATCGTTAAACCCCTATCTGAGGGAGTTCAAATTCAAAATGGAATCTCTGAGAGCAGTGATCTCAGGTCTGGAGGAGGGGGAGTTTCTGGTATCCCTGGATATCAAGGATGCGTACCTCCACATTCCAATTTGGCCGCCGCACCAGGCTTATCTCAGATTTGCACTGTTAGGCAGTCACTATCAGTTTCAGGCTCTGCCATTCGGCCTCTCCACAACATCGAGGGTGTACACTAAGGTGATGGCGGCGATGATGGTTCTCCTCCGCAGGCAGGGAGTAAACATAATTCCATACCTGGACGATCTGCTGATAAAGGCAGTATCCAGGGAGAGGTTGTTACAGTCGATTACTCTTGCGACCCAACTGCTCAGGAATCACGGTTGGATCCTGAACCTTCCGAAATCACATTTGGAGCCGACAAGGAGATTGTCTTTCCTGGGTATTGTCCTCGACACGGAAGTGCAGAGGGTGTTTCTTCCAAGGAAGAAAGCTTTGGTGATACAGTCTATGGTCCGGGATGTCTTGAAGCCTGCCCGGGTGTCGGTTCATCAGTGCATTCACCTTCTGGGGAAGATGGTGTCCTCATATGAGACTCTACAGTATGGAAGATTCCATGCTCGACCCTTCCAACTGGATCTCCTGGACAAATGGTCGGGGTCTCATCTGCACATGCACCAGAGGATACGTCTGTCGCCGAAGCCAAGGATTTCGCTCCTCTGGTGGCTGCAAATGCCTCATCTTCTGGAGGGCCGCAGGTTCGGAATTCAGAACTGGGTCCTTCTGACCACGGATGCAAGTATCAGAGGTTGGGGAGCGGTCACCCAGGGGGAAACCTTCCAAGGAGGATGGTCAAATCAGGAAGCCATTCTTCCAATAAATATTCTGGAATTAAGAGATGTGTACAACTGTCTTCTCCAAGCGGCTCATCTTCTACAAGATCGGGCCATTCAAGTATAGTCGGACAATGTAACGGCGGTGGCCTACATAAACCGACAGGGAGGAACAAAGAGCAGAGCTGCAATGTCAGAGTTGACAAGAATCCTACTCTGGCCAGAAAGGCACGCGTTGGCGCTGTCAGCAATCTTCCTCTCGGGCGTGGACAACTGGGAAGCAGACATCCTCAGCAGACACGATCTCCATCCAGGGGAATGGGGCCTCCATACGGAGGTGTTCACAGACGTGACCTGTCGTTGGGGCGTGCCTCAAATAGACATGATGACCTCACGTCTCAACAAGAAACTTCGGAGGTACTGTTCCAGGTCCAGAGACCCACAAGCAGTGGCGGTGGATACCCTGGTAACTCCGTGGGTGTTCCAGTTAGTGTATGTGTTCCCTCCACTTCCACTCATTCCAAGAATCCTAAAGAACATAAAGAGAACAAGGGGTCGGGCAATTCTCATTGCTCCAGACTGGCCAAGGCTAGTGTGGAACGTGGATCTTCTGGATCTACTGCTGGTAAAACTGTGGCCTCGTCCTCTTCGCGAGGACCTTCTGCAACAGGGGTTGTTCGCTTATCAGGACTTACTGCAGCTACGTTTGATGGCATGGCAGTTGAACGCCAGATCTTAGCCCGTAAGGGTATTCTGAGAAAGGTTATTCCTACCCTGATACAGGCTAGGAAAGAGGTAACGTCTAAACATTACCAACGCATTTGGAAAAAATATGTATCTTGGTGTGAATCCAAGAAATTTCCTGCTTTGGAGTTTTCAACTTGGACGGTTTCTCCTCTTCCTGCAAGCAGGTGTGGATATGGGTCTGCGTTTGGGATTCATAAAGGTCCATATTTTGGCCTTATCTATTTTTTTTCCAGAAACAATTGGCTGCCCTCCCTGAGGTTTAGATCTTTTTGAAAGGGTTTCTGCACATCCAGCCTCCCTTTGTGGCGCAGATGGCACCCTGGGATCTTAAAGTGGTTTTGCAGTTCCTGCAATCGGATTGGTTTGAGCCTCTACAGGAGGTTGAGGTCAAGTTTCTCACGTGGAAGGTTGTCACTTTGTTGGCCTTAGCTTCTGCTCGACGTGTGTTGGAGTTGGGGGCTTTATCCTGTAAAAGCCCCTATTTAATCTTCCATGAAGATAGAGCTGAGCTTAGGACGTGTCAGCAGTTTCTTCCAAAGGTTGTGTCGGCTTTTCATATCAACCAACCTATTGTGGTGCCAGTGGCTACTGACTTCTCAATTACATCAGAGTCCTTGGACGTGGTGAGGGCTTTGAAGATCTATGTGACTGCTCGTCACAGAAAATCGGACTCTGTTTTTCTTGTATTGGGTGTTCTGCTTCTAAGCAGACGATTTCTCGCTGGATTAGGTTCACTATCCAGCATGCATATTCTACGGCAGGATTGCCGTGTCCAAAATCTGTTAAGGCCCACTCTAGTCGTAAGGTGGGTTCTTCCTGGGCGGCTGCCCGGGGTGTCTCGGCTTTACAACTTTGCCGAGCGGCTACTTGGTCAGGGTCGAACACGTTTGCTAAGTTCTACAAGTTCGATACTTTGTCCTCTGAGGACCTAAAGTTTTGTAAGTCAGTTCTGCAGGAGCCTCCGCGCTCTCCCTCCCGTTTTGGGAGCTTTGGTACATCCCCATGGTACTAATGTGGACCCCAGCATCCTCTAGGAGGTAAGAGAAAATAGGATTTTAATTACCTACAGGTAAATCATTTTCTCATAGTCCGTAGAGGATGCTGGGCGCCCGCCTAGCGCTTCGTGATCCTGCAATGGTTATCTGGTTCAGTTTAACTTTGTCCTTGGTTGAGTACTTCCTTTTTTACTTGGTTAAGTGATGTTTCAGCTTTTGCTGAGTTTCAAGCTCGTTAGCTTGGTTTGCCTTGTATGTGTGAGCTGGTATGAATCTCGCCACTATCTGTGTATAATCCTTCTCTCGAAGATGTCCGTCTCCTCGGGCTCAGTTTCTAGACTGAGTCTGGTAGGAGGGGCATAGAGGGAGGAGCCAGCACACTCTCTCAAACTCTTAAAGTGCCAATGGCTCCTGGTGGACCCATCTATACCCCATGGTACTAATGTGGACCCTCTACAGGTAGAGAAAAGGATTTACCGGTAGGTAATTAAAATCCTGTTTTCTCAAGCATTCTCTTCCAAAGACTGTCCAATGGCTTGCTGTGTTCAAAGACACATGTCAAGCACTTGATCTTATATCTGCCCCCCTGTGCTAGGCTCTGTCCATGCTGAAATTAGTTGAATGGTGACTAAAAGACTTCTTTTTGGGACCAGAGCAGAGCAGCATCCGACCTCCCCAGACATGGTGACATCGTAAGCCTAGAGCTGTACTGCAGCAGCACCAGCTCTGGGGAAGCCTATAAGAAGGGGCAGACACAATTTGCATCCCCCAGGTTTTAATTTGATCGAGTTGGCGTCATTCTATGACCTTTTATAACTCTGTCACTGTGACATGGGAAGGAATGTGCTTAAGGTTTTGGACATTTGTCAACTTTAGTCATTTAGCAAAACACACCAGGAAAGACCTCTGTGAATTTTTATTTGATTTTTTTTTTAATTCTGTTAAAACCTAATCCCTAGTTATTTATAGTTCATTTACTGTTGCGGTTATCCTGACTTATGCCTGTGTGGCCAGTATTTCCAATTACTTGAGAGCAGATGTGTGCACAGGAATAGCACAGTGAGTTATAACACTGTTCTAATGTTTCCTGACTAATGCAGAGATGATCAGGTGCAGGAGGCATAGAAGGCAGCAAGCACTAATTAGTAATTACCATGGGGCATTTCTTATGGCTTGCGGTCGTTAGGTCGACAGGTTCGTTAGGTCAACATGTGCAAGGTCGACAGGTCAAAAGGTCAACATGAGTTTTTCACTATTTTTTTAATTTTTTTACCGTTTTCATACTTTACGATCCACGTGGACTACTAATGGAAACGGTAATCTGTGCCGAGCGCAGCGGTAGCGGCCTTGCCCGAAGCATGGCGCGCAATGCAGTGCACTAATTGGGATTCCCCATCACTCTACGAAGAAAACAACACAAAAAAAAGTTTAAAAAAACCATGTCGATCTTTTGACCTGTCGACCTTTTGACCTGTCGACCTTTTACATGTTGACATAACGACCCTGTCGACCTAGACACCCTGTTGACCTAGTGTATGTCGACCTTTAATGGTCGACCTAGTGCATGTCGACCTTTAATGGTCGACCCAATGCATGTCAACCTAAAGTGTGTCGACCCAACAACCCATACCCTTTCTTATGGTGCCCATACACTTGTGCGATGCCCCGCAACGCGACATCGCGGTGCATCGCACCTGCAGTCCAGTTGCGATTTCATCGCACCTGAACTGCCAAAGTGATTACCATGCGATCATGCGATAGACCGCATGGTAATCACGTGATGGGCACGTCACCGCCGAGCGGGAGCGGCCTCCAGCCACTCCAGGCGGGTGCCCATCGCGCATCGCAGTGCAATATATTGCATGTGTTTTTAAAAACACATGCGATCGCACTGCAATTCGATAAATATTAACTATCTTGAGACTCGAGATTTGACCGGCGTACCTGCGCATCGCGCCGCAAGGTACCTAAAATGTGCATACAATTTTTCGATTTCTCTCACAGATGCGGTCGAAATTGAAGGTTAGCACCGATTATCTCACAAGTGTATGGGCACCATAAGTGTCCTGGAGACTGGATCCTCTGGCTCCTCAATATGAGTGTTCTTCACTTTTAATTGTAACGCCTTAATGTTCAAGGCTTGACTGTTTAGAACAACTTTGAACTTAAAACACATAATTATAATTGGCCTCAAAGTGCAGAAAAATCATGCAAGCACATTCTGTGCTTTTATCTCTTAGCAAAAGCACTTACATGGATATATAGGTATGGGATCTGTTGTCCGCAATGTTTAGCTCTTGGGTTTTCTGTAATTTTGTTTTTTGCGTAATGTTGACCACCAGTGTATTTTATAGCTTACATCAATTGATGTTGTTGTTGTTGTTGTTGTTGTTGTTGTTGTTGTTGTTGTTGTGTATTGTTTTTTCTCTGACGTCCTAAGTGGATGCTGGGGACTCCGTAAGGACCATGGGGAATAGCGGCTCCGCAGGAGACAGGGCACAAAAGTAAAAGCTTTAGGATCAGGTGGTGTGCACTGGCTCCTCCCCCTATGACCCTCCTCCAAGCCTCAGTTAGGTTTTTGTGCCCGGCCGAGAAGGGTGCAATCTAGGTGGCTCTCCTAAAGAGCTGCTTAGAGTAAAAGTTTTGTTAGGTTTTTTATTTTCAGTGAGTCCTGCTGGCAACAGGCTCACTGCAACGAGGGACTTAGGGGAGAAGAAGTGAACTCACCTGCGTGCAGGATGGATTGGCTTCTTAGGCTACTGGACACTAGCTCCAGAGGGACGATCACAGGTACAGCCTGGATGGGTCACCGGAGCCGCGCCGCCGACCCCCTTGCAGATGCCGAAGAGAGAAGAGGTCCAGAAACCGGCGGCTGAAGACTTCTCAGTCTTCATGAGGTAGCGCACAGCACTGCAGCTGTGCGCCATTGCTCTCAGCACACTTCACACCAACGGTCACTGAGGGTGCAGGGCGCTGGGGGGGGCGCCCTGGGCAGCAATGAAAGTACCTATTCTGGCTAAAAATACATCACATATAGCCTCTGGGGCTATATGGATGTATTTAACCCCTGCCAGGTTGTCAGAAAAACGGGAGAAGAAGCCCGCCGAAAAGGGGGCGGGGCCTATTCTCCTCAGCACACAGCGCCATTTTCCTACACAGCTCCGCTGCTAGGAAGGCTCCCAGGCTCTCCCCTGCACTGCACTACAGAAACAGGGTTAAAACAGAGAGGGGGGGCATTTTATGTGGCGATATTATTATATATTAAGATGCTATAAGGGAAAACACTTATATAAGGTTGTCCCTGTATAATTATAGCGTTTTGGTGTGTGCTGGCAAACTCTCCCTCTGTCTCCCCAAAGGGCTAGTGGGGTCCTGTCCTCTATCAGAGCATTCCCTGTGTGTGTGCTGTGTGTCGGTACGTGTGTGTCGACATGTATGAGGACGATGTTGGTGAGGAGGCGGAGCAATTGCCTGTAATGGTGATGTCACTCTCTAGGGAGTCGACACCGGAATGGATGGCTTATTTAGGGAATTACGTGATAATGTCAACACGCTGCAAGGTCGGTTGACGACATGAGACGGCCGGCAAACCAATTAGTACCTGTCCAGGCGTCTCAAACACCGTCAGGGGCTTTAAAACGCTCATTACCTCAGTCGGTCGACACAGACATGGACACTGACTCCAGTGTCGACGGTGAAGAAACAAACGTATTTTCCATTGGGGCCACACGTTACATGTTAAGGGCAATGAAGGAGGTGTTACATATTTCTGATACTACAAGTACCACAAAAAAGGGTATTATGTGGGGTGTGAAAAAACTACCTGTAGTTTTTCCTGAATCAGATAAATTAAATGAAGTGTGTGATGATGCGTGGGTTTCCCCCGATAGAAAATTATTGGCGTTATACCCTTTCCCGCCAGAAGTTAGGGCGCGTTGGGAAGTACCCCCTAGGGTGGATAAGGCGCTCACACGCTTATCAAAACAAGTGGCGTTACCGTCTCCAGATACGGCCGCCCTCAAGGAGCCAGCTGATAGGAGGCTGGAAAATATCCCAAAAAGTATATACACACATACTGGTGTTATACTGCGACCAGCGATCGCCTCAGCCTGGATGTGCAGCGCTGGGGTGGCTTGGTCGGATTCCCTGACTGAAAATATTGATACCCTTGATAGGGACAGTATTTTATTGACTATAGAGCATTTAAAGGATGCATTTCTATATATGCGAGATGCACAGAGGGATATTTGCACTCTGGCATCAAGAGTAAGTGCGATGTCCATGTCTGCCAGAAGATGTTTATGGACACGACAGTGGTCAGGTGATGCAGATTCCAAACGGCACATGGAAGTATTGCCGTATAAAGGGGAGGAGTTATTTGGGGTCGGTCCATCGGACCTGGTGGCCACGGCAACAGCTGGAAAATCCACCTTTTTTACCCCAAGTCACATCTCAGCAGAAAAAGACACCGTCTTTTCAGCCTCAGTCCTTTCGTCCCCATAAGGGCAAGCGGGCAAAAGGCCAGTCATATCTGCCCAGGGGTAGAGGAAAGGGAAGAAGACTGCAGCAGGCAGCCCCTTCCCAGGAACAGAAGCCCTCCACCGCTTCTGCCAAGTCCTCAGCATGACGCTGGGGCCGTACAAGCGGACTCAGGTGCGGTGGGGGGTCGTCTCAAGAGTTTCAGCACGCAGTGGGCTCACTCGCAAGTGGACCCCTGGATCCTACAAGTAGTATCCCAGGGGTACAGATTGGAAATTCGAGACGTCTCCCCCTCGCAGGTTCCTGAAGTCTGCTTTACCAACGTCTCCCTCCGACAGGGAGGCAGTATTGGAAACAATTCACAAGCTGTATTCCCAGCAGGTGATAATCAAAGTACCCCTCCGAAAACAAGGAAAGGGGTATTATTCCACACTATTTGTGGTACTGAAGCCAGACGGCTCGGTGAGACCTATTCTAAATCTGAAATCTTTGAACACTTACATACAAAGGTTCAAATCAAGATGGAGTCACTCAGAGCAGTGATAGCGAACCAGGAAGAAGGGGACTATATGGTGTCCCTGGACATCAAGGATGCTTACCTCCATGTCCCAATTTGCCCTTCTCACCAAGGGTACCTCAGGTTCGTGGTACAGAACTGTCACTATCAGTTTCAGATGCTGCCGTTTGGATTGTCCACAGCACCCCGGGTCTTTACCAAGGTAATGGCCGAAATGATGATTCTTCTTCAAAGAAAAGGCGTCTTAATTATCCCTTACTTGGACGATCTCCTGATAAGGGCAAGGTCCAGAGAACAGTTGGAGGTCGGAGTAGCACTATCTCAAGTAGTTCTACGACAGCACGGGTGGATTCTAAATATTCCAAAATCGCAGCTGATTCCGACGACACGTCTGCTGTTCCTAGGGATGATTCTGGACATAGTCCAGAAAAAGGTGTTTCTCCCGGAGGAGAAAGCCAGGGAGTTATCCGAGCTAGTCAGAAACCTCCTAAAACCAGGCCAAGTGTCAGTGCATCAATGCACAAGAGTCCTGGGAAAAATGGTGGCTTCTTACGAAGCGATTCCATTCGGCAGATTTCACGCAAGAATTTTTCAGTGGGATCTGCTGGACGAATGGTCCGGATCGCATCTTCAGATGCATCAGCGGATAATCCTGTCTCCAAGGACAAGGGTGTCTCTTCTGTGGTGGCTGCAGAGTGCTCATCTACTAGAGGGCAGCAGATTCGGCATTCAGGACTGGGTCCTGGTGACCACGGATGCCAGCCTGAGAGGCTGGGGAGCAGTCACACAGGGAAGAAATTTCCAAGGAGTGTGGTCAAGTCTGGAGACTTCTCTCCACATAAATATACTGGAGCTAAGGGCAATTTACTATGCTCTGAGCCTAGGAAGACCTCTGCTTCAAAGTCAACCGGTGCTGATCCAGTCTGACAACATCACGGCAGTCGCCCACGTAAACAGACAGGGCGGCACAAGAAGCAGGAGGGAAATGGCAGCAAGGATTCTTCGCGGGTGTCATGACTGAGGTTTTTGTGAACCCGGTGTAGTGAAGTCTGTGCGGGCGACTGGAGGATTATGTGAATACTACCACTGACCTGGTTTGGAAATGCTGTGGACTCTGGGTTTCCTCCGGAGACTGGGAAGAGGAACCGCAGCAGAGATGGCCGAATCTAGGTTCTCCTCATGCAGGATTAGGTCGGCAGACAGGAGGCATGCTGAAGGTCTCCTGAAAGACAGAACTGGAAAGGCACTGATGAATCAGTGAAGAATACCAGGTATAATTGTGCTAAAGGGCACGGGGTGCTTGGAGACACTGAGGTGCTTGCGGACACTGAGGTGCTTGGAGACACTGAGGTGCTTGGAGACACTGAGGTGCTTGGAGACACTGAGGTGCTTGGAGACACTGAGGTGCTTGGAGACACTGGGGTGCGTAGAGACACTGGGGTACGTAGGGGTGCTGAGGCACGGAGGTGCTGGAAGCACGGAGATGCTGTGGCACGGAGGTGCTGTGGCACGGAGGTGCTGGAAGCACGGAAGTGCTGGAAGCACGGAGGTGCTGGAAGCACGGAGGTGCTGGAAGCACGGAGGTACTGAGGCACGGAGATGCTGAGGCACTGAGGTGCTGAGGCACGGAGATGCTGAGTCACGGAGATACTGAGGTGCTGGAAGCACGGAGGTACGGAGGTACTGAGGCACGGAGGTACTGAGGCACGGAGGTACTGAGGCACGGAGGTACTGAGGCACGGAGGTACTGAGGCACGGAGGTGCTGAGGCACGGAGGTGCTGGAAGCACGGAGGTACTGAGGCACGGAGATGCTGAGGCACTGAGGTGCTGAGGTGCTGGAAGCACGGAGGTACTGAGGCACGGAGATGCTGAGGCACTGAGGTGCTGAGGCACGGAGATGCTGAGGCACGGAGATGCTGGAAGCACGGAGATGCTGAGGCACGAGGTACTGAGCCCTGGAGATCCCAACTACAACAGTAGTAAAACTGAAACATGACAGCTGTGGTTTTCAGTGGAGAACACGGAATTCAGTACTGTGCCTTTAAGACGAAACATTGCAGCTGTACCTTTACATTGAGACTCAGGGAAATGGTGAAATCAAATGGCAACACACAAATAAACCAAACGGTAACAAGGGAACAGAGTTTCCACAGGAACTTAGGTACAAAGGTTACCTTTAGGGAGCTCAGCTTAAGACCCACACAAGGCTGTATGTGACACAAGGAACTGGCCCCGATTCCAACTCAGCCTCCTGATTTATACTTCCTGGTTCTTGATGATTGGTGGGCAGGATTAGGTGATGTCACTGTCATGTGACTACTCTAGCCAAGGCTGTGATGTAGAATGAGGCCTAGCAGGCCAAGAGAACACTGAAGCCTGGACTTCTGCAAAACACAGGATGCTTGCTTTTAGATTACTGAATTCAGCCTCACACAGGAGATCACCACAGGTGGAGCTAATTAACTATTACCTCTCAGGCAGAGAACTCAGGAAAACTGACAAGCTGTTTAACTCCGTGAGTGAAAAGACACAGGATCCAGGACAGATGGCAGGGGTAAGTCACCAAATATAAAACCTACAGTCAGGATTGTGACAGTATCCCCCTCTTCAAGGGTGGACTCCGGACACCCATCTTGAATCTTAGAGGAACTTGAGAAATTCATACAGAAGAATTTAGGACCTTCGTTGATGCAGATTCCAAAGGTTTAGGACTAAATTCTTTAACTACAGCGTTACTGAAAGTCTGTAAGTCATGGAACACAGGATCATTACTCTCAAAGAGCATGTTGGCCCACTCCAAAGCTCTTCCTCTGAATGCCAGGAACAGATATCGAGTAACGTTGGAAAGAGTTACTGCACCTGAAGGATCAGACTCCATCCGAGAGAGAAATTGTTCAACCAGAGCGGCATATTGCAATAAATCTCCATCAAAGTAGACAGGTGGAAAACCATCAGACGAAAGCTTAGAGGATGAAACTGAAGAAAGCTTTGGCTGGACGAGTAGGACTGGATTGGATCCAAGGATACTTGAATTGGCTGGAGCCAAAGGAGACGGACCAGGCTGGTCCTGGAGTATTGCTGGACCGGCTGGAACCGGAACGGACTGGCCAAGCTGGGCCTGGAGTATTGCTGGACCGGCTGGAACCGGGACGGACTGACCAGGCGGAGCCTGGAGTATTGCTGGACCGGCTGGAACCGGGACGGACTGACCAGGCGGAGCCTGGAGTATTGCTGGACCGGCTGGAACCGGGACGGACTGACCAGGCAGGGCCTGGAGTATTGCTGGACCGGCTGGAACCGGGACGGGCTGAGCCCTTTCTTCACAGGGCTGGGCTGAGGCAAGAGCCCCCACTTCACGGGGCTGGGCTGAGGCAAGAGCCCCCACTTCACGGGGCTGGGCTGAGGCAAGAGCCCCCTCTTCACGGGGCTGGGCTGAGGCAAGAGCCCCCTCTTCACGGGGCTGGGCTGAGGCAAGAGCCCCCTCTTCACGGGGCTGGGCTGAGGCAAGAGCCCCCTCTTCACGGGGCTGGGCTGAGGCAAGAGCCCCCTCTTCACGGGGCTGGGCTGAGGCAAGAGCCCCCTCTTCACGGAGCTGGGCAGCACTCTGTAGAATCTCTGGCTGGGCAGCACTCTGTAGAATCTCTGGCTGGGCAGCACTCTGTAGAATCTCTGGCTGGGCAGCACTCTGTAGAATCTCTGGCTGGGCAGCACTCTGTAGAATCTCTGGCTGGGCAGCACTCTGTAGAATCTCTGGCTGGGCAGCACTCTGTAGAATCTCTGGCTGGGCAGCACTCTGTAAACTCTCTGGCTGGGCAGCATTCTGTAGACTCTCTGGCTGGGCAGCATTCTGTAGACTCTCTGGCTGGGCAGCACTCTGAAGACTCACTGGCTGGGAAGCACTCTGAAGACTCTCTGGGGCTGGACGCTCTGAAGACGCCCCGCCTGGGGCTGGACGCTCTGAAGACGCCCCGCCTGGGGCTGGACGCTCTGAAGACGCCCCTCCTGGGGCTGGACGCTCTGAAGACGCCCCTCCTGGGGCTGGACGCTCTGAAGACGCCCCTCCTGGGGCTGGACGCTCTGAAGACGCCCCTCCTGGGTCTGTGGACACGGACTCCTCTGTGACTGTAAATGGCTTGAACATTCTTCTCTGGACACCCAACTTGGGATAAGGTCTTTTAACCACCGGACCCCAGTCATAAATTTGAGTCTCTCTCAGAAGAGTAGCCTTCTTGATACCCCCGTCAGCAGCAGAAGAATCGGATACTGTGGATGACTTGTAGACATGAGCACTATGATACTGAGATTTGTCACTATTACCTGGCTTGCGAAGAATGCAGTCTTTAACAAAATGACCAGAATTTCCACAGTAAAGACAGAGATGTAGCTCCTTACGCCGCTGACGTTCAGCTTCAGAGAGCTTGGGCCGTGGATAGCTCTGATGAAAAACTTTCCCTTGCGCAGAGGAAGAGACTCTATTAACTGGATGGGACAAAACAGGATCAACAACGTTGGTAGTATTCCTGAGGAGATCAGGCATCACAGAGAGAATACTAGACAAAAGTTCTTGTAACTGTAGTAACATCTGGTAGAAAATCTGCAGTTGGTCAGGAGTCTTAGAGCAGAAGGTCATAGAATCTCTGGAGGACGAATTCCGCTGCAGACACTGTGCCAATCGATGCTGAGTCGACTCCAGACCTTCCAAGCGTCCTGCAATATTGCTTAGGAGGTCATGCGTCAGACTAACACTTTCGGCCGGGTCCATGTGGCCAGTTCCTACTGTCATGACTGAGGTTTTTGTGAACCCGGTGTAGTGAAGTCTGTGCGGGCGACTGGAGGATTATGTGAATACTACCACTGACCTGGTTTGGAAATGCTGTGGACTCTGGGTTTCCTCCGGAGACTGGGAAGAGGAACCGCAGCAGAGATGGCCGAATCTAGGTTCTCCTCATGCAGGATTAGGTCGGCAGACAGGAGGCATGCTGAAGGTCTCCTGAAAGACAGAACTGGAAAGGCACTGATGAATCAGTGAAGAATACCAGGTATAATTGTGCTAAAGGGCACGGGGTGCTTGGAGACACTGAGGTGCTTGCGGACACTGAGGTGCTTGGAGACACTGAGGTGCTTGGAGACACTGAGGTGCTTGGAGACACTGAGGTGCTTGGAGACACTGAGGTGCTTGGAGACACTGAGGTGCTTGGAGACACTGAGGTGCTTGGAGACACTGGGGTGCGTAGAGACACTGGGGTACGTAGGGGTGCTGAGGCACGGAGGTGCTGGAAGCACGGAGATGCTGTGGCACGGAGGTGCTGGAAGCACGGAGGTGCTGGAAGCACGGAGGTGCTGGAAGCACGGAGGTGCTGGAAGCACGGAGGTACTGAGGCACTGAGGCACGGAGATGCTGAGGCACTGAGGTGCTGAGGCACGGAGATGCTGAGTCACGGAGATACTGAGGTGCTGGAAGCACGGAGGTGCTGAGGCACGGAGGTGCTGAGGCACGGAGGTGCTGAGGCACGGAGGTGCTGAGGCACGGAGGTGCTGGAAGCACGGAGGTGCTGGAAGCACGGAGGTACTGAGGCACGGAGATGCTGAGGCACGGAGATGCTGAGGCACGGAGATACTGAGGTGCTGGAAGCACGGAGGTACTGAGGCACGGAGATGCTGAGGCACGGAGATACTGAGGTGCTGGAAGCACGGAGGTGCTGAGGCACGGAGATGCTGAGGCACGGAGATGCTGGAAGCACGGAGATGCTGAGGCACGAGGTACTGAGCCCTGGAGATCCCAACTACAACAGTAGTAAAACTGAAACATGACAGCTGTGGTTTTCAGTGGAGAACACGGAATTCAGTACTGTGCCTTTAAGACGAAACATTGCAGCTGTACCTTTACATTGAGACTCAGGGAAATGGTGAAATCAAATGGCAACACACAAATAAACCAAACGGTAACAAGGGAACAGAGTTTCCACAGGAACTTAGGTACAAAGGTTACCTTTAGGGAGCTCAGCTTAAGACCCACACAAGGCTGTATGTGACACAAGGAACTGGCCCCGATTCCAACTCAGCCTCCTGATTTATACTTCCTGGTTCTTGATGATTGGTGGGCAGGATTAGGTGATGTCACTGTCATGTGACTACTCTAGCCAAGGCTGTGATGTAGAATGAGGCCTAGCAGGCCAAGAGAACACTGAAGCCTGGACTTCTGCAAAACACAGGATGCTTGCTTTTAGATTACTGAATTCAGCCTCACACAGGAGATCACCACAGGTGGAGCTAATTAACTATTACCTCTCAGGCAGAGAACTCAGGAAAACTGACAAGCTGTTTAACTCCGTGAGTGAAAAGACACAGGATCCAGGACAGATGGCAGGGGTAAGTCACCAAATATAAAACCTACAGTCAGGATTGTGACAGCGGGGCGAAAAATCATGTGATAACACTGTCAGCGGTGTTCATTCCGGGAGTGGACAACTGGGAAGCAGACTTCCTCAGCAGGCACGACCTCCACCCGGGAGAGTGGGGACTTCATCTGGAAGTCTTCCACATGATTGTGAACCGTTGGGAAAGACCAAAGGTGGACATGATGGCGTCCCGTCTGAACAAAAAACTGGACTGGTATTGCGCCAGGTCAAGAGACCCTCAGGCAATAGCTGGGACGCTCTGGTAACACCGTGGGTGTACCAGTCGGTGTATGTGTTCCCTCCTCTGCCTCTCATACCCAAGGTACTGAGAATTATAAGACGGAGAGGAGTAAGAACTATACTCGTGGCTCCGGATTGGCCAAGAAGGACTTGGTACCCGGAACTTCAAGAGATACTAAGAAGGGACTTGCTTCAGCAAGGATCATGTCTGTTCCAAGACTTACCGCGGCTGCGTTTGACGGCATGGCGGTTGAACGCCGGATCCTAAGGGAAAAAGGCATTCCGGAAGAGGTCATCCCTACCCTGGTCAGAGCCAGGAAGGAGGTGACCGCACAACATTATCACCGCATTTGGCGAAAATATGTTGCATGGTGTGAGGCCAAGAAGGCCCCCACGGAGGAATTTCAACTCGGTCGATTCCTGCATTTCCTACAAACAGGAGTGTCTATGGGCCTCAAATTGGGGTCCATTAAGGTTCAAATTTCGGCCCTGTCGATTTTCTTCCAGAAAGAATTGGCTTCAGTTCCTGAAGTCCAGAAGTTTGTCAAGGGAGTACTGCATATACAACCCCCTTTTGTGCCTCCAGTGGCACTGTGGGATCTCAACGTAGTTCTGGGATTCCTCAAATCACATTGGTTTAAACCGCTCAAATCTGTGGATTTGAAATATCTCACATGGAAAGTGACCATGCTGTTGGCCCTGGCCTCGGCCAGGCGAGTGTCAGAATTGGCGGCTTTGTCTCACAAAAGCCCATATCTGATTGTCCATTCGGACAGGGCAGAGCTGCGGACTCGTCCCCAGTTTCTCCCTAAGGTGGTGTCAGCGTTTCAACTGAACCAGCTTATTGTGGTACCTGCGGCTACTAGGGACTTGGAGGACTCCAAGTTGCTAGATGTTGTCAGGGCCCTGAAAATATAGGTTTCCAGGACGGCTGGAGTCAGGAAAACTGACTTGCTGTTATCCTGTATGCACCCAACAAACTGGGTGCTCTTGCTTCTAAGCAGACGATTGCTAGTTGGATGTGTAGTACAATTCAGCTTGCACATTCTGTGGCAGGCCTGCCACAGCCAAAATATGTAAATGCCCATTCCACAAGAAAGGTGGGCTCATCTTGGGCGGCTGCCCGAGGGGTCTCGGCTTTACAACTTTGCCGAGCTGCTACTTGGTCAGGGGCAAACACGTTTGCAAAATTCTACAAATTTGATACCCTGGCTGAGGAGGACCTGGAGTTCTCTCATTCGGTGCTGCAGAGTCATCCGCACTCTCCCGCCCGTTTGGGAGCTTTGGTATAATCCCCATGGTCCTTACGGAGTCCCCAGCATCCACTTAGGACGTCAGAGAAAATAAGAATTTACTTACCGATAATTCTATTTCTCGTAGTCCGTAGTGGATGCTGGGCGCCCATCCCAAGTGCGGATTGTCTGCAATACTTGTACATAGTTATTGTTACAAAAATCGGGTTATTATTGTTGTGAGCCATCTTTTCAGAGGCTCCGCTGTTATCATGCTGTTAACTGGGTTCAGATCACAGGTTGTACAGTGTGATTGGTGTGGCTGGTATGAGTCTTACCCGGGATTCAAAATCCTTCCTTATTGTGTACGCTCGTCCGGGCACAGTATCCTAACTGAGGCTTGGAGGAGGGTCATAGGGGGAGGAGCCAGTGCACACCACCTGATCCTAAAGCTTTTACTTTTGTGCCCTGTCTCCTGCGGAGCCGCTATTCCCCATGGTCCTTACGGAGTCCCCAGCATCCACTACGGACTACGAGAAATAGAATTATCGGTAAGTAAATTCTTATTTTTTTCTTTATGTGTTTAAGCAACAAATCACCCAGTCCTGAAAGACAAAAAGTTGCCATTGAAATGGTTTTAAGAAAAGGAACATGTAATGACGATTGGCATTGCATAGCAATCTCTCCCCACTACCCATTTCCCTTCACCCCTGTCTAATTGAGAAGGTCCAGGCAGCTGTCTGATATTGCAGGACTGTTGTTGCTAAACTGTGTTTCGTTTGACATCCCACCTCCTTGCAATATGGCTTGGATAATGCATCCCAGTAGCGGATCTTGCTACGGGCACACAGGATTTTTGCCCGAGGCGCCACCACCATCCGGAGGGCGCCGCAGCCATGGCAAGATCCGCTACTGGTGGTGCCCCCGGTGCTGTGCTGTGACTGTTGTGCGGTGCGCGATGAATGTGAGATGTTACTCTGGCTATTCAGGGACAATGGGGATGAGTGCTACTATATTAATCTTAGCTGGAGATCCCCTTTTTCTCTAACGTCCTAAGTGGATGCTGGGGACTCCGTAAGGACCATGGGGAATAGCGGCTCCGCAGGAGACTGGGCACATCTAAAGAAAGCTTTAGGACTATCTGGTGTGCACTGGCTCCTCCCCCTATGACCCTCCTCCAAGCCTCGGTTAGATCTCTGTGCCCGAACGAGAAGGGTGCACACTAGGGGCTCTCCTGAGCTTCTTAGTGAAAGTTTTAGATTAGGTTTTTTATTTTCAGTGAGACCTGCTGGCAACAGGCTCACTGCATCGAGGGACTAAGGGGAGAAGAAGCGAACTCACCTGCGTGCAGAGTGGATTGGGCTTCTTAGGCTACTGGACATTAGCTCCAGAGGGACGATCACAGGCCCAGCTTGGATGGGTCCCAGAGCCGCGCCGCCGGCCCCCTTACAGAGCCAGAAGGCAGAAGAGGTCCGGAAAATCGGCGGCAGAAGACGTCCTGTCTTCAACAAGGTAGCGCACAGCACTGCAGCTGTGCGCCATTGCTCTCAGCACACTTCACACTTCGGTCACTGAGGGTGCAGGGCGCTGTGGGGGGGCGCCCTGAGACGCAATAAAAACACCTTGGATGGCAAAAAAAATGCATCACATATAGCTCCTGGGCTATATGGATGCATTTAACCCCTGCCAGAATCCATAAAAAAGCAGGAGAAAAGTCCGCGAAAAAGGGGCGGAGCCTATCTCCTCAGCACACTGGCGCCATTTTCCCTCACAGCTCCGTTGGAGGGAAGCTCCCTGTCTCTCCCCTGCAGTCACTACACTACAGAAAGGGTTAAAAAAAGAGAGGGGGGCACTAATTGGGCGCAGTATTAACTATACAGCAGCTATAAGGGGAAAAACACTTATATAAGGTTATCCCTGTATATATATAGCGCTCTGGTGTGAGCTGGCAAACTCTCCCTCTGTCTCCCCAAAGGGCTAGTGGGGTCCTGTCCTCTATCAGAGCATTCCCTGTGTGTGTGCTGTATGTCGGTACTTTTGTGTCGACATGTATGAGGAGAAAAATTATGTGGAGACGGAGCAAATTGCCTGTAATAGTGATGTCACCCCCTAGGGGGTCGACACCTGAGTGGATGAACTGTTGGAAGGAATTACGTGACAGTGTCAGCTCTGTATAAAAGACAGTGGTTGACATGAGACAGCCGGCTACTCAGCTTGTGCCTTTCCAGACGTCTCATAGGCCGTCAGGGGCTCTAAAGCGCCCGTTACCTCAGATGGCAGATATAGAGGCCGACACGGATACTGACTCCAGTGTCGACGGTGAAGAGACGAATGTGACTTCCAGTAGGGCCACACGTTACATGATTGAGGCAATGAAAAATGTTTTACACATTTCTGATAATACGAGTACCACCAAAAAAAGGGGTATTATGTTCGGTGAGGAAAAACTACCTGTAGTTTTCCTGAATCTGAGAAATTAAATGAGGTGTGTGATGATGCGTGGGTTTCCCCCGATAACAACGGATAATTTCTAAAATGTTATTGGCATTATATCCTTTCCCGCCAGAGGTTAGGGTGCGTTGGGAAACACCCCCTAGGGGGGATAAAGCGCTCACACGCTTGTAAGGGCTCTACCTTCGCCTGAGATGGCCGCCCTTAAGGACCCTGCTGATAGAAAGCAGGAGGGTATCCTAAAAGGTATTTACACACATACTGGTGTTATACTGCGACCAGCAATCGCCTCAGCCTGGATGTGCAGTGCTGGGTTGGCGTGGTCGGATTCCCTGACTGAAAATATTGATACCCTAGATAGGGACAGTATATTTTTGCCTATAGAGCATTTAAAAGATGCACAAGATACCCCTCCTGCAACAGGGAACGGGGTATTATTCCACACTGTTGTGGTACCGAAGCCGGACGGCTCGGTGAGACCGATTCTAAATCTAAAATCTTTGAACACTTACGTACAGAGGTTCAAATTCAAGATTGAGTCACTCAGAGCAGTGATTGCGAACCTGGAAGAAGGGGACTACATGGTGTCTCGGGACATCAAGGATGCTTACCTTCATGTCAAAATTTACCCTTCTCACCAAGGGTACCTCAGGTTTATGGTACAGATCTGTCACTATCAGTTCAGACGCTGCCGTATGGATGGTACACGGCACCCCGGGTCTTTACCAAGGTAATGGACGAAATTATGATATTCCTTCGAAGGAAGTGAATTTTAGTTATCCCTTCCTTGGACAATTCCCTGATAAGGGTAAGATCCAGGGAACAGTTTGAGGTCGGTGTAGCACTATCTCAGGTAGTGTTGCGGCAGCACGATTGGATTCTCAATATTCCAAAATCGCACCTGGTTCCGACGACGTGTCTTCTGTTCCTAGGGATGATCCTGGACACAGTCCAGAAAAAGGTGTTTCTCCCGGAGGAGAAAGCCAGGGAGTTATCCGAGCTAGTCAGGAACCTCCTAAAACCGAGCCAAGTCTCAGTGCATCAATGCACAAGGGTTCTGGGTAAAATGGTGGCTTCCTACGAAGCAATCCCATTCGGCAGATTCCACGCAAGAACTTTCCAGTGGGACCTGCTGGACAAATGGTCCGGATCGCATCTTCAGATGCATCAGCGGATAACCCTGTCACCAAGGACAAGGGTGTCCCTCCTGTGGTGGTTGCAGAGTGCTCATCTTCTAGAGGGCCGCAGATTAGGCATTCAGGACTGGGTCCTGGTGACCACGGATGCCAGCCTGCGAGGCTGGGGAGCAGTCACACAGGGAAGGAATATCCAGGGCTTATGGTCAAGCCTGGAGACATCACTTCACATAAATATCCTGAAGCTAAGGGACATTTACAATGCTCTAAGCTTAGCAAGACCTCTGCTTCAAGGTCAGCCGGTGTTGATCCAGTCGGACAACATCACGGCAGTCACCCACGTAAACAGACAGGGTGGCACAAGAAGCAGGAGGGCAATGGCAGAAGCTGCAAGGATTCTTCGCTGGGCGGAAAATCATGTGATAGCACTGTCAGCAGTATTCATTCCGGGAGTGGACAACTGGGAAGCAGACTTCCTCAGCACGACCTCCACCCGGGAGAGTGGGGACTTCACACAGAAGTCTTCCACATGATTAAAAACTCGACAGGTATTGCGCCAGGTCCAGGGACCCTCAGGCAATAAGCTGTAGACGCTCTGGTAACACCGTGGGTGTACCAGTCAGGGTATGTGTTCCCTCCTCTGCCTCTCATACCCAAGGTACTGAGATTGATAAGATGGAGAGGAGTAAGCACTATATTCGTGGTTCCGGATTGGCCAAGAAGGACTTGGTAACCGGAACTTCAAGAGATGCTCACGGAGGATCCGTGGCCTCTACCTCTAAGAAGGGACCTGCTCCAGCAAGGACCCTGTCTGTTCCAAGACTTACCGCGGCTGCGTTTGACGGCATGGCGGTTGAACGCCGGATCCTGAAGGAAAAAAGGCATTCCGGATGAAGTCATCCCTATCCTGATCAAAGCCAGGAAGGATGTAACCGCAAAAACATTATCACCGCAATTGGCGAAAATATGTTGCGTGGTGCGAGGCCAGTAAGGCCCGACGGAGGAAATTCAACTGGGTCGATTCCTACATTTCCTGCAAACAGGAGTGTCTATGGGCCTGAAATTGGGGTCCATTAAGGTTCAAATTTCGGCCCTGTCAATTTTCTTCCAAAAAGAACTAGCTTCAGTCCCTGAAGTTCAGACGTTTGTAAAAGGGGTACTGCATATACAGCCTCCTTTTGTGCCTCCAGTGGCACTTTGGGATCTCAATGTAGTTTTGGGTTCCAAAAGTCACATTGGTTTGAACCACTTAAATCTGTGGAGTTAAAATATCTCACATGGAAAGTGGTCATGCTGTTGGCCCTGGCCTGGGCCAGGCGCGTGTCAGAATTGGCGGCTTTATCCTGAAAAAGCCCTTATCTGATTTTCCATTCGGACAGGGCGGAATTGAGGACTCGTCCTCAGTTTCTCCCCAAGGTGGTTTCAGCGTCTCACCTGAACCAACCTATTGGTGGTGCCTGCGGCTACTAGGGACTTGGAGGCCTCCAAGTTGCTAGACGTTGTCAGTGCCCTGAAAATATATGTTTCCAGGACGGCTGGAGTCAGGAAATCTGACTCGCTGTTTATCCTGGGTGCTCCTGCTTCTAAGCAGACTATTGCTCGTTGGATTTGTAGTACAATTCAGCTTGCACATTCTGTGGCAGGCCTGCCACAGCCAAAAATCTGTAAATGCCCACTCCACAAGGAAGGTGGGCTCATCTTGGGCGGCTGCCCGAGGGGTCTCGGCTTTACAACTTTGCCGAGCAGCTACTTGGTCAGGAGCAAATACGTTTGTAAAATTCTACAAAATTGATATCCTGGCTGAGGAGGACCTGGAGTTCTCTCATTTGGTGCTGCAGAGTCATCCGCACTCTCCCGCCCGTTTGGGAGCTTTGGTATAATCCCCATGGTCCTTACGGAGTCCCCAGCATCCACTTAGGACGTTAGAGAAAATAAGAATTTACTTACCGATAATTCTATTTCTCGTAGTCCGTAGTGGATGCTGGGCGCCCATCCCAAGTGCGGGTTGTCTGCAATACTTGTACATAGTTATTGTTACAAAAATCGGGTTATTATTGTTGTGAGCCATCTTTCAGAGGCTCCTCTGTTATCATGCTGTTAACTGGGTTCAGATCACAGGTTATACGGTGTGATTGGTGTGGCTGGTATGAGTCTTACCCGGGATTCAAAATCCTTCCTTATTGTGTACGCTCGTCCGGGCACAGTATCCTAACTGAGGCTTGGAGGAGGGTCATAGGGGGAGGAGCCAGTGCACACCAGATAGTCCTAAAGCTTTCTTTAGATGTGCCCAGTCTCCTGCGGAGCCGCTATTCCCCATGGTCCTTACGGAGTCCCCAGCATCCACTACGGACTATGAGAAATAGAATTATCGGTAAGTAAATTCTTATTTTTAATGTTGTTCTTTAAACGCAATATATTCCTAATTATCATTTTCTTTCTCAGTAGCATCCTGCAAGTAACCATTTTGTGGCTGTTTTCATTATTATTATCTTCATTGATTATAGGCGCCACAAGAGTTCTTAAGTGCCGTACAAAGTATGTGGGTCTACAGACGGAGATCTTACATACAAGAGCATGACTCACAGATATACATTATTATATTTGCAAATGATGTAATTGCACAGTGACAAAAAGGGAGAGAGGGCTGTACTCGCAAGAGCTTACATTCTTCGACGTTAAATAATTGGAATGTTTTGTATATGGTTACATGTGGTATGGCTTTGTTTCAGATTTTGATGATCATATTGAAGTAATAAAATATTGAATGCGCCTCTTGTGTGTAGCTCTAAACTATAATGTGCTTAAATTACGCCATCCATTTTAATGAAAATCCATATATATTCTGCAGTAATATTGTACAGAAAAAATAATATTGAGCAGATTGTGTCTTTTTAAATTCTTTGTTATTAAAAGCTATAAAAAAAGAGATTTCGCATTGGCCACAGTGGACAGTCTAGGGCCGAACTGCTACAGCAAATGTAACAAATAGAACATTTCTTTTCACTTTGACATTAATGAGTTGAAGCTTCTGGGCCTTTTAACCTGATAACAGGATGTGTGTCTGCTTGTTACAGTACACAAGGAAATACACAATCCCTCAGCTCAGGGGTGGAATTTTAGACCTCATGAGGTCCTAAGCAAGACACTAATTTGGGGTCCCCCTTCCCCAAATAGTCCATTGCACTCGGGGGCATCGGAATGGAGGGGGGCGGGCAAGGGGGCAGCAGGCGCTGGGGAGGGGGAGCGGTTACCCCTGGTTCACCGCGGAGACTGCAGTCCTACTTTAGAAATTCTGCTGCTGCAGTGTGCTGCCTCATGTCTTGTCCTAGCCGACTCTTCACACAGATACATTACTGGGACCTGCTGGGACATCCCCGCCCCGGACATCTGCGGCGGCAGACTTTCTAAAGTAGGACTGGAGTCTCGTAATCCAGGGGGGAGGGGGTAAATCATTGGGGGAGCGACAATTTTTTTTTCCATGCCCCCATCCCCAACCATATAACATTCTGGAGCCCCTGATTGCACTATATTATAAGGGATGGGGGAACTGCTACAGTGCTATAACCCATGCCAATTAATCAGATGTCACTGTAGCTTTCATCAGTCTATTATTAAAGCAAATATGTCTGCTGCATGTCTAAGTGAGTTGCATCATCTGTCCTAGTTCTACTTGCCGATGTTTGGATTCTTCCTGGGTGAAGTTTCCATGTTGGAGGTGCAGCAGGTGTGGTGTGAGGCCCTCCGATCTTCTATGCCACGATCTGTGCCACTGAACAGCCGAGCGCGGGACCACAGTCCATAACAAATCGCGCCTCCAGATCACCCACTTCACTGGGAAAGTGAATGGGATCTGGACAACTAATTTCTTCTGGGAGAGCGTCCTTACATCCAAGAGTCTCCCAGATATTCCGGTAGTGTAGACCTGAGTTCCTTAATAGTTTTGTCCATGATTTTTTTTTTTTTTAATGAAATATCTATACAAAACTAGCTTTCTTTTATTTATTCTGTTTGTAGTAGCTCTTTCTTTGATGTTATGTTAACGATTCATCCTTTCAATGTGGGCGATAAGTGGGACTTGTCCTTTGCATGTACATCAAGATTGTGTACGATGAGTCTCGCTTAACGCTGTGAGGTGTGAGTATAAAAAAAACCTAAAAAACGTTTACCTTCCCCACCAGTCCAGACATGCCACCTGCCCCAGGGAGGTACAGAAAGTCATTGTCATGCATACATGCATTTTATGAAAAAGAAAACCAAACATAAGATCCTGTATCTCCCGCAAAATTTTAGCTTGGAAGATGGGAGAACCCTCATTTTCAAGAGTGGAGATCTCTTTTTCAAATTAGGTAACCCACTAGAAGTTTGTTGATCAGTGTGGTCACAGGCATTAATCCCCTACACTTCAGAAAAATGATAGAGTCCAGGGATGGGGAATATTTTTCACTAACCTGGCATCCATTAATTCACGTGCATATAAATTTAAAACCGTAGCAGGTGCGGGGTCCCATCTTCCAAAATGATCACCAGACAATGTTACCCAGCATTATATGCAGGGCTCACCGGGGGAATGCAGTGGTAGGGGCCCATGTTTAAGGGTGTGGCTAGAGTCCAGTGGGGGTGTGGCCAACAACTAACCATTAGAAAGTGCATGGTCTGTGCTCCTTTATAATCTTTCTAAATATATATATTCACTATATAGTAAATACTGCTAGTGCATGCATGAAAGTGTACGACATTAATAACAGTAAACTACACTATAGTCCTGTGCAGTATAATGTAATATATGTATATTGTATAATTCAAGTGAAATAGGATAGCGTCTGGAACCTGATACCTAGGGGAGAAGTGGGGCCCACCTGGGGTTTCCCCTGTTCCCCTGTGGGTCAGTCCGACTCTGGTTATACACTGCCTATTCCCCCCAAAATACACTTGCATATGAGTGGGTGCTCTCATTTGAAAGAGGAGCATCCACACTTTCAAATGATGCCCCTTAGCAGCTAATGTATGGTGATCACTAAATAATGTATTTGGTGCGGTATAGAAGATCTACAGTGTCTAGTTAGACAGTCAATTAGGTCAACGCTATCAACATGCCTTAGGTTGACAGGGACAAAAAGATGAAAGGTAAAAGGTAGAGAGTGGGTAAGGTCCACGAAAATCCTAGTTTCGGCCCTGACTAAAGGCTCTCCGGTTTTCCATTGTGACGCCCACCTCCCATACTTAGGTCTGCACAGACTGCAGTCAAGAGGCCAACACACATCCGGATTTTCTCAGAAATGGTTGTCCAGGAAGGATCCCATACCTCACATCAGATTTGGTAACTTATTCAATCTGGAGAGACTCCCTTCTAGTTGGAGTTTCTATACCCTCATGGGGCCCTAATAGTTTCGGTCAATTGTTATTTATTGAATTATCATCTATTTCTGCAGCGGGGTACATCGGTATTCCACAGAGAATAACATCTGAGGTGTAGAGTTGGATCTTGGTCCGAGGCACCAAAAGGCTAAAGCTTTGACTGTTCCCAGGATGCACTGCACCGCCTCCTCTATATCCCCGCCTCCAGGCACTCGAGCTTAGTTTGTAAGTTGGTGCAGTCCTGAAAAGAGCTTTTCTGACAAGAAAGAAGACTTCAAGGGCCGCAGCATAGGCACTTGGTGCTATATGTCATGCTGACATATAGCTGTATACTCCTGCGCCCTGGTTGCCGGGTACTTACAGCGGTGGCGCTCCGGTCTCATCAGGCACACATACCGCTGCTGCTCTCCTGGATTGCATGGCCGCACCATAGGTAGGAGGTAAGAGCAGGGCCGGATTAACAATGGGGCGGATGGAGCTGCAGCTCCAGGCCCCCCCATCAAAATAGGCCCACAGAGTTCCCTGCTGCTGGAAACAGGAAAAACTTTTTTTTCCTATTACAGCAAGTCAGCAGCACCAGAAAATCCTCAGAAGCCCTCCTGAGTCCCTGCACCGAAAGATTTTTTTTTTCCTCCCCTGCGCCGTGATCTCACACTGTGTGAGACATACCACAGGCGCCTCCCCTCTCCCGTACACCGCAGCAGCAGCCAGCAGTGTACTTGCCTCCTGGGACGCATGGTGCAAGTGACTTCGCCGCTGATTCAGTCCCGTGACCCCTCCGCCGGGCAGGCTATTGCTGCTCGCTTAATGGTAGGGTTTTTTTTTTTTTAAATCCTCCAAAGGGGGCGTGGTCACGGGTCCGTGATTAGGCCACGCCCCCAACTTTTCCTGGTCGGCCTGTCTGCACCTGCTGTGTGTCCGCAAGGCACAGTGACTGGGGGAAACGGGAGAATGAGAGGGCTGAGGGGAACAGGGTATGTTTGTTGAAAGGACAGACAGGTGTGCGTAGGGAACAAGGTGAGTGTGTGTGTGTATGGTGAGTGGAGGGGCAGGCTGTGTGTGAGTGTGTGTGTGTGGGGGGTGTTTGGGGGGAACAGGCTTTCTGTGTGTGTGTGTGTAGGGACTGGGGTAACAGGCTGTGTGTGTAGGGAGTGGGGGGGGGCAGGCTTTGTCTGTGTGCAGTGACATTGGCATGTTGCTGGGATTAGTTGCGTGCACAGACACTGGGTTGCTCACATTGGAGGCTATGCTCAGGCGGGTGATCTGCACGTCTGTGCATGCTCGGTCCTTGTGCATTCGGCTGCACTATGTGCACTGGGAGGGGCTTTGTTGGTAGCATGGGAGTGTTGACTGCGTGGGTGGGGGCATGGAGAGTCACTGTTCGTCCAGCTCAGGGGATCCTGCCAGTGGCGGTTTTAAGTGCGGGCTAGCAGGGCGGGCGCCCGATTCGCTGCGGTCTGAGGCCGCAGTCATTGCACCAGCGCCATCAGCACCCGTCTGCTGCCTGCACCACAATGCCCCACCGCTTCCTGCTCCAGCCGGCCGCCCCCCATCCTGGCCACTTCACGCTGCCCGCACCCCACTGCGGAAGTATGACAAGAACATAGAGTCGGAGGACCACAGGCGCCGAATGGTGAGTGACGACTAGCTGGTGCAATTTGTATAAGGCGCTACCTGGCACAATGTGTATAAGGGCTACCTGGTGCAGTTTGTATAACACGCTCTACTTGGCGCAACATGTATAAAAGGGGCTCTACCTGGCGTATTGTGTATAAGGCGCTCTACCTGGCATGTATAAGAGGTGCTACTGTGTGGTGTAATGTGACTGATGGAACCTACTGTGTGGTGTAATGTGAATTGGTACTTTTATGTGGCCATGCCCCTTCCCCAATGAAGCCCCTCCCCTACATTATGTGCACATGTCATCAGCGCGCACTGTCCCTGTGTTGAATGGGAAAGAGGGGGGCACCAAAGGAATCGTTCACCCTGGGCGTAATAAGGTCTAGAACCAGCCCTGGATCCTGCTCCCCTCAGCAAACCACGCCTCCACTTGGGCGGCTTACGGAGGTTTCCTCAGCTGGTTTTCCATCCCAATACGCCCCTGGCAGCAGTCAAGCTTAGCTCCGGGAAGACAGTCCGGGAGATCGTGAATGAGCTATCTAGCTGCTGCTGATTGCTAAGGAAAGCCGGGATAAATAGCTGCTGCAGACAGTGGCACGCATCTCCCACCAACTGTATCCTCCCACCAACTGTAAATTGTACAAACCGTCTCATACTCCATATAACTGCACTGACAGAGCGCAAAGCACCACAACACCACAAGCCCATACTCAAAGCTTGACGTCTAGCTATTATTCCCAGGTCACTGATATACAAGTGTTCCCCTAGAGAACTTCCACTGACCGCCGGTGCTCCCCACATCCATACCTGTCTTCATAGACTTCCCTCACACACCCACCCTGAGTACTGTCAAACATTGTATGTGTTGCACACACATTATAGTGTTCACGCTAGGCTGTTTTAGCAGGGTGCCGCGCCCTGCCTGATTTTTTAAGGGCAAAGCCCGCCCTGCCCTTTCTGCGGCGCCCTGCTAAAACAGCCGCCCGCTTTCTGTCCTCCCAGCGTGTAAAGATGCCGTGCGCATGCGTGCGGCATCCATTCACGCTGTGAGAGAGCTTGGGGGAAGCCCAGCACCTCCGTAGGTGCTGGGCACGCCCCCAACAGGGCCGCCGCCGGCCGCCCATGCCCCCCGTCTGTGGGCTGAACCGCCCACTTGTATTACGTATATTGACCACACACCCTACTTGCATGGCCACACACCTTTTTGACACCGCACGCGCTTGTGCCCCCCACAATTCGGCGCCCTGCCCGGATCCTAGAGTGAACACTACATTACATTCTACACACTTCTATTAGACACTGGCCAGCACCTACATCACCAACCTTAATAGTTTTTTTAGATTGTTTTCATACTCTCCCCTGGGCCACTTTGCATACATTGATTGAACTGTATTGCTTTATTACTAATAAAATATACCTGAATCACAACCCCACAGAGCTGTTTTTCCAACCGCATGCCACCACTGATTAATCACCGACACAGACACCTAGGCTAACAGTAAGGCATTTACTGATATACTTGATTTATTAGTTATTTACAATATGATTTGTTACCCACTCCTGGGTTTCACTGACTACACTGTACTGTATTAAGCTTATTTATAACTAATTTTCGTATATGCTACATCCTCTTTACCCTGTGGTCCTTCTACCCTTCACCACACACCACCACTGTTACCTCCAACCTAGCAGCTTCCAACTCAGATGCACTTTATCGCATCTGCACACCACTAAAATTATGTACAGTATATATATAGGGAGAGAGAGAAAGAAAGATATAGAAGAAATAATAAGAATTTACTTACCGATAATTCTATTTCTCGTAGTCCGTAGTGGATGCTGGGGACTCCGTCAGGACCATGGGGATTAGCGGCTCCGCAGGAGACAGGGCACAAAAGTAAAAGCTTTAGGATCAGGTGGTGTGCACTGGCTCCTCCCCCTATGACCCTCCTCCAAGCCTCAGTTAGGATACTGTGCCCGGACGAGCGTACACAATAAGGAAGGATTTTGAATCCCGGGTAAGACTCATACCAGCCACACCAATCACACTGTACAACCTGTGATCTGAACCCAGTTAACAGCATGATAACAGCGGAGCCTCTGAAAGATGGCTCACAACAATAATAACCCGATTTTTGTAACAATAACTATGTACAAGTATTGCAGACAATCCGCACTTGGGATGGGCGCCCAGCATCCACTACGGACTACGAGAAATAGAATTATCGGTAAGTAAATTCTTATTTTCTCTGACGTCCTAAGTGGATGCTGGGGACTCCGTCAGGACCATGGGGATTATACCAAAGCTCCCAAACGGGCGGGAGAGTGCGGATGACTTTGCAGCACCGAGTGAGAGAACTCCAGGTCCTCCTCAGCCAGGGTGTGCCCCTGACCAAGTAGCAGCTCGGCAAAGTTGTAAAGCCGAGACCCCTCGGGCAGCCGCCCAAGATGAGCCCACCTTCCTTGTGGAATGGGCATTTACATATTTTGGCTGTGGCAGGCCTGCCACAGAATGTGCAAGCTGAATTGTACTACACATCCAACTAGCAATCGTCTGCTTAGAAGCAAGAGCACCCAGTTTGTTGGGTGCATACAGGATAACAGCAAGTCAGTTTTCCTGACTCCAGCCGTCCTGGAAACCTATATTTTCAGGGCCCTGACAACATCTAGCAACTTGGAGTCCTCCAAGTCCCTAGTAGCCGCAGGTACCACAATAAGCTGGTTCAGGTGAAACGCTGACACCACCTTAGGGAGAAACTGGGGACGAGTCCGCAGCTCTGCCCTGTCCGAATGGACAATCAGATATGGGCTTTGGTGAGACAAAGCCGCCAATTCTGACACTCGCCTGGCCGAGGCCAGGGCCAACATCATGGTCGCTTTCCATGTGAAATATTTCAAATCCACAGATTTGAGCGGTTTAAACCAATGTGATTTGAGGAATCCCAGAACTACGTTGAGATCCCACAGTGCCACTGGAGGCACAAAAGGGGGTTGTATATGCAGTACTCCCTTGACAAACTTCTGGACTTCAGGAACTGAAGCCAATTCTTTCTGGAAGAAAATCGACAGGGCCGAAATTTGAACCTTAATGGACCCCAATTTGAGGCCCATAGACACTCCTGTTTGCAGGAAATGCAGGAATCGACCGAGTTGAAATTTCTTCGTGGGGCCTTCCTGGCCTCACACCACGCAACATATTTTCGCCACATGTGGTGATAATGTTGTGCGGTCACCTCCTTCCTGGCTTTGACCAGGGTAGGAATGACCTCTTCCGGAATGCCTTTTTCCCTTAGGATCCGGCGTTCAACCGCCATGCCGTCAAACGCAGCCGCGGTAAGTCTTGGAACAGACATGGTACTTGCTGAAGCAAGTCCCTTCTTAGCGGCAGAGGCCATGAGTCCTCTGTGAGCATCTCTTGAAGTTCCGGGTACCAAGTCCTTCTTGGCCAATCCGGAGCCACGAGTATAGTTCTTACTCCTCTACGTCTTATAATTCTCAGTACCTTAGGTATGAGAAGCAGAGGAGGGAACACATACACCGACTGGTACACCCACAGTGTTACCAGAACGTCCACAGCTATTGCCTGAGGGTCTCTTGACCTGGCGCAATACCTGTCCAGTTTTTTGTTCAGGCGGGACGCCATCATGTCCACCTTTGGTCTTTCCCAACGGTTCACAATCATGTGGAAGACTTCCCGATGAAGTCCCCACTCTCCCGGGTGGAGGTCGTGCTGAGGAAGTCTGCTTCCCAGTTGTCCACTCCCGGAATGAACACTGCTGACAGTGCTAACACATGATTTTCCGCCCAGCGAAGAATCCTTGCAGTTTCTGCCATTGCCCTCCTGCTTCTTGTGCCGCCCAGTCTGTTTACGTGGGCGACAGCCGTGATGTTGTCCCACTGGATCAATACCGGCTGACCTTGAAGCAGAGGTCTTGCTAAGCTTAGAGCATTGTAAATTGCTCTTAGCTCCAGTATATTTATGTGGAGAGAAGTCTCCAGACTTGATCACACTCCCTGGAAATTTTTTCCTTGTGTGACTGCTCCCCAGCCGTTCAGGCTGGCATCCGTGGTCACCAGGACCCAGTCCTGAATGCCGAATCTGTGGCCCTTTAGTAGATGAGCACTCTGCAGCCACCACAGAAGAGACACCCTTGTCCTTGGAGACAGGGTTATCCGCTGATGCATCTGAAGATGCGATCCGGACCATTTTTCCAGCAGATCCCACTGAAAAGTTCTTGCGTGAAATCTGCCGAATGGAATCGCTTCGTAAGAAGCCACCATTTTTCCCAGGACCCTTGTGCAATGATGCACTGACACTTTTCCTGGTTTTAGGAGGTTCCTGACTAGCTCGGATAACTCCCTGGCTTTCTCCTCCGGGAGAAACACCCTTTTCTGGACTGTGTCCAGAATCATCCCTAGGAACAGCAGACGTGTCGTCGGAGACAGCTGCGATTTTGGAATATTTAGAATCCACCCGTGCTGTCGTAGAACTACTTGAGATAGTGCTACTCCGACCTCCAACTGTGCTCTGGACCTTGCCCTTATCAGGAGATCGTCCAAGTAAGGGATAATTAAGACGCCTTTTCTTTGAAGAAGAATCATCATTTCGGCCATTACCTTGGTAAAGACCCGGGGTGCCGTGGACAATCCAAACGGCAGCGTCTGAAACTGATAGTGACAGTTCTGTACCACAAACCTGAGGTACCCTTGGTTCGCTATCACTGCTCTGAGTGACTCCATCTTGATTTGAACCTTTGTATGTAAGTGTTCAAATATTTCAGATTTAGAATAGGTCTCACCGAGCCGTCTAGCTTCAGTACCACAATATAGTGTGGAATAATACCCCTTTCCTTGTTGTAGGAGGGGTACTTTGATTATCACCTGCTGGGAATACAGCTTGTGAATTGTTTCCAATACTGCCTCCCTGTCGGAGGGAGACGTTGGTAAATCAGACTTCAGGAACCTGCGAGGGGGAGACGTCTCGAATTTCCAATCTGTACCCCTGGGATACTACTTGTAGGATCCAGGGGTCCACTTGCGAGTGAGCCCACTGCGCGCTGAAACTCTTGAGACGACCCCCCACCGCAGCTGAGTCCGCTTGTACGGCCCCAGCGTCATGCTGAGGACTTGGCAAAAGCGGTGGAGGGCTTCTGTTCCTGGGAATGGGCTGCCTGCTGCAGTCTTCTTCCCTTTCCTCTATCCCTGGGCAGATATGACTGGCCTTTTGCCTGCTTGCCCTTATGGGGACGAAAGGACTGAGGCTGAAAAGACGGTGTCTTTTTCTGCTGAGATGTGACTTGGGGTAAAAAAGGTGGATTTTCCAGCTGTTGCCGTGGCCACCAGGTCCGATGGACCGACCCCAAATAACTCCTCCCCTTTATACGGCAATACTTCCATGTGCCGTTTGGAATCTGCATCACCTGACCACTGTCGTGTCCATAAACATCTTCTGGCAGATATGGACATCGCACTTACTCTTGATGCCAGAGTGCAAATATCCCTCTGTGCATCTCGCATATATAGAAATGCATCCTTTAAATGCTCTATAGTCAATAAAATACTGTCCCTGTCAAGGGTATCAATATTTTCAGTCAGGGAATCCTACCAAGCCACCACAGCGCTGCACATCCAGGCTGAGGCGATCGCTGGTCGCAGTATAACACCAGTATGTGTGTATATACTTTTTAGGATATTTTCCAGCCTCCTATCAGCTGGCTCCTTGAGGGCGGCCGTATCTGGAGACGGTAACGCCACTTGTTTTGATAAGCGTGTGAGCGCCTTATCCACCCTAAGGGGTGTTTCCCAACGCGCCCTAACTTCTGGCGGGAAAGGGTATAACGCCAATAATTTTCTATCGGGGAAAACCCACGCATCATCACACACTTCATTTAATTTATCTGATTCAGGAAAAACTACAGGTAGTTTTTTCACACCCCACATAATACCCTCTTTTGTGGTACTTGTAGTATCAGAAATATGTAACACCTCCTTCATTGCCCTTAACATGTAACGTGTGGCCCAAATGGAAAATACGTTTGTTTCTTCACCGTCGACACTGGAGTCAGTGTCCGTGTCTGTGTCTGTGTCGACCGACTGAGGTAAATGGGCGTTTTAAAGCCCCTGACGGTGTTTGAGACGCCTGGACAGGTACTAATTGGTTTGCCGGCCGTCTCATGTCGTCAACCGACCTTGCAGCGTGTTGACATTATCACGTAATTCCCTAAATAAGCCATCCATTCCGGTGTCGACTCCCTAGAGAGTGACATCACCATTACAGGCAATTTCTCCGCCTCCTCACCAACATCGTCCTCATACATGTCGACACACACGTACCGACACACAGCACACACACAGGGAATGCTCTGATAGAGGACAGGACCCCACTAGCCCTTTGGGGAGACAGAGGGAGAGTTTGCCAGCACACACCAAAACGCTATAATTATACAGGGACAACCTTTATATAAGTGTTTTTCCCTTATAGCATCTTAATATATATAATCATATCGCCAAATAAGTGCCCCCCCTCTCTGTTTTAACCCTGTTTCTGTAGTGCAGTGCAGGGGAGAGCCTGGGAGCCTTCCCACCAGCATTTCTGTGAGGGAAAATGGCGCTGTGTGCTGAGGAGAATAGGCCCCGCCCCCTTTTCGGCGGGCTTCTTCTCCCGTTTTTCTGAGACCTGGCAGGGGTTAAATACATCCATATAGCCCCAGGGGCTATATGTGATGTATCTTTTAGCCAGTATAGGTATTTCATTGCTGCCCAGGGCGCCCCCCCAGCGCCCTGCACCCTCAGTGACCGCTGGTGTGAAGTGTGCTGACAACAATGGCGCACAGCTGCAGTGCTGTGCGCTACCTCATGAAGACTGAAAAGTCTTCTGCCGCCGGTTTCTGGACCTCTTCACTCTTCGGCATCTGCAAGGGGGTCGGCGGCGCGGCTCTGGGACCGGACTCCATGGCTGGGCCTGTGTTCGATCCCTCTGGAGCTAATGGTGTCCAGTAGCCTAAGAAGCCAATCCATCCTGCACGCAGGTGAGTTCACTTCTTCTCCCCTAAGTCCCTCGTAGCAGTGAGCCTGTTGCCAGCAGGACTCACTGAAAATAAAAAACCTAACAAAACTTTTACTCTAAGCAGCTCTTTAAGAGAGCCACCTAGATTGCACCCTTCTCGGCCGGGCACAAAAATCTAACTGAGGCTTGGAGGAGGGTCATAGGGGGAGGAGCCAGTGCACACCACCTGATCCTAAAGCTTTTACTTTTGTGCCCTGTCTCCTGCGGAGCCGCTAATCCCCATGGTCCTGACGGAGTCCCCAGCATCCACTTAGGACGTCAGAGAAAATGGAAATGTAATACCACCAGAAACTGTATAACCTGCATCACATGCTATAGTAAAGTCATATAGTCACCTGAAGTGTCAATGCTTCGGTCCCCTTTCGGACCAATTTCAAGACCTCCAACAATTACATCAGTCACTATCAAGGCAAAAAGTACCTGCAGTTACTTGTTGGCTTGAGAGCGGCTGCTGTAATTATTGGCAGCTTTGACTCAGGCAAGGGACAATGCGTGATGGGCCCTGCGTGACACAACCCCTAGTCACAACCCCGCTGTTGCTGATCACACCCCCTGCTACGGTACATAATAGGCCCTTCCTAAATTTCAGCTCCAGGCCCATGTGGTCCTTAATCTGGCACTGGGTAAGAGGGTCCCCCAGTTGGGACCCACCGAAATCGCGATCCGGTCACGATCTTCGAAGATGGTCTTTCGCTAGCGTGGACACTGTGGCCATGCAGGGACCCCACTATATCCAGCAGGGCAAGCAGCACAGAGCAGGGCAAGCAGCACAGGTCGGATTTCCTAAAATCCATTTAGTACAGGCTCCATAGTACCCGCTGGTGAAGTCCAGCAGAGGGGATAAGGCTCTGACCTGTAGCCCCTCCCCCAGCCCCAGGCGCCATCTACAGCAGATGTTCCCGCCCTGGAGCAGCATCTCTCTCTCTCTCTCCCTCCCTCACTTCCTGTCAGCGTTTGGCGCCATTACACAGAGCTGCGCTGATTCTGGCACTGCTGGGCACTGTCTCCTCTGTAAAGACGCCTGCCTCATCAGCGCTGTGCATTTACAGGACACTTAAGTATTCTACATGTCGTTTAGACAGTGTTAGTTAAGAACAAGTGCATACCTACAGGAATATTTAGTACAAGTATTCTGTGTTATACATCCAGTATTTACTGTGCATTGTTATATCTGTATGCGTACATAGCTTTACGTAGTATTGCTAGTCCAGTGCAGTTTTATTGTTTGTAATAATTTCTGCATTGTACATGTGACTGTGCGTGCCTATAGCTGCCGTGTGGTTCCTATTCCGTGCATCTCCCACATATTGCTATCCCTATATTCTGTTCCCGGACGGTGGCTAAGTGTGTCAGGGATATATATATATATATATATATATATATATATATATATATATATTGTGAAGAATAAGGGTGGCACTCACGCAGACTGGTGCAGGTGTAGAAAAAGTCAGTTTGACTTTTTCTACACCTGCACCAGTCTGCGTGAGTGCCACCCTTATTCTTCACCTTATTCATTGAGGAGCAATACCTCTGGGAGGGCACCGCAGCATTCTACACCTTTATAAGAAGAGTGCCGGGATTATCTGCAAGTATATATATATATATTAATATAATATAATACACACACACACACACACACACACACACACACACACCACAAAGTTACACACAAACAATATTTGCACTTGGAGATGATAATGTATATAGATTTAGCGGGGAATTCAACTGATTGCGGTAAATTTTACAGTGAAACAATAAACAATGGCTTCATTGTGATTTTTTGGCAGATGTTTTTTAACAATCAATTTAATTAATATCCTATATTCCCTCAGTAACATTTACCCGCCATCATGCAAAACACACAGGATCCGGGATATGTTCTTGGATCCATGTGTTTTCACAATTGGACATACTTGTGGTAACTATTGCCTAGTTCAGAATATCCATCCGGTCCGCACAAACCTAGAAGGGGACTATATTATAGGAACAGGTCCTATTCTCTCCTCCATTTTGAGACAAATGTGATCGGGAGTAACATTTCATACCTCCCTTTTTTAAGGGTTTTTCTTCACTTATTTTATCGATTCCATATGGATGTTTTATTGAATTTTATTATGAATTAAATGTTTATAATTACTGACCTACTCATCTCATTTATGACCATTTAGCGCTGATTATTTATTTGCTTGTATTATTGTGTGAGGTCTGACCAACCTCTTCATCTAGCTGCTGTGTTGAACCTCCCCAATCAGCGCCTGGAGAGAATTACCTTATGGTAATTTTTTCTCTTTTTCTGTTTTCACAATCGCAACCGTGAAAAAAAGGTACTTATTGCGGATTTGGTTTCTGGCAGATTTTGGCTATCGGGGATAATTGAATTAACCCTGGGGATTAATTAGCCGCAGTAATTTTACCTACAGGTGTGTATGTGGGATGTAGTCATGTGACCGGTGGTCGGGAACCCGCAAGTCACTATACAAATGCTGGAATCCCATTCTCTGGCTAGCCTAACAGTTGGCATGCCAACTAACAGGGACTATTTCCACTCGTGGGTGTCCACGACCCATAGAGCGGAGACAGAACAAGGGGCTCTGTTGTGCTCGCCCCCCTTACCGGCACTTAGGTGACCGGGATCGGTATGGTGGGCTCCAGGATCCCAAACGCCAGTCTCCCGATACTAACCCATGTAGGAGAAAAAACATACAACGAATACTACCTAAATAATTACTCCATAAACAACAATATGTAGGTGGTATCAAGTGACGGAAATGAATGCATCGCGACACGGTACAGTATCCCATGAGCCAAGTACAGTAGTGGAAAATAGAAGCTTAAGTAGCACCTAAATAAAATACATTAAATGAATCAATTAACCATAGTGTAAGTATTCAGCTAATAGCTTTAATACTGTATATCTCATACAATAAATGTTAAAATGAATGAGCATATAAAAATTATATAAGGGGATAAAATCATGAGCACATAGATCACAATGTAATCGGTCACAAGGAGTGTGTCTGCAGGTTCACAAATAGCTAAGAAACTAATAAGTATATAAGGAGATTTATGGTAAGATTTACCATTGTTAAATCTTTCTGCGAGGTACACTGGATTCCACAGGGAATAACATCGGGGGTGTAGAGTTGGATCTTGATCCGAGGCACTAAAGCTTTGACTGTTCCCAGGATGCACTGCACCGCCTTCTCTATATCCCTGCCTCCAGGCACTAGAGCTCAGTTTTGTTAACCAGTCCAATGCAGTAGCAGGTAAAAGAGACAACAGTAGTTAGTAGCCACATATAACCACATTCTCACGACAGGAGAAGGTACCAGCGGCTAATGCCATACAAACCCAAAGAATCTAAGTGCGTCAGGTTGGGCGCCCTGTGGAATCCAGTGTACCTCGCAGAGAGAGATTTAACAAGGTAAGTTCTTACCATAAATCTCCTTTTCTGCAGCGGGGTACACTGGTATTCCACAGGGAATTACATCGGAGATGTCCTAAAGCAGTTCCTCAAGGGAGGGGACGCACTGTAGTGGGCACAAGAACCTTGTGTCCAAAGGAAGCATCCTGGGAGGTGGAAGTATCAAAGGCATAGAACCTAATGAACGTGTTCACTGAGGGCCATGTAGCCGCCTTGCACAGTTTTTCTAGGGAGGTGCCATGGCGGGCCGCCCAAGAAGGTCCAACAGACCGAGTACAATAGGCCTTGATAGTAGCAGGAGCTGGAAGTCCAGCCTGCGCATAAGCTTGTGCAATCACCATTCTAATCCATCTGGCCAAGGTTTGCTTATTTGCAGGCCAGCCACGTTTGTGAAAACCAAAAAGGACAAAGCGAGAATCAGATCTCCTAAGAGAAGCGGTTCTCTTCACGTATATACGGAGAACCCGTACCACACCCAAAGACCGTTCTTTGGAGGACAAACCAGGAGAGAGAAAGGCCGGAACCACAATCTCTTGGTTAAGGTGGAAAGACGACACCACCTTAGGCAGATAACCAGGGCAAGTTCTAAGAACCGTACGGTCACTGTGAAAAATCAGAAAGGGTGAACGACAGGATAAGGCACCCAAGTCTGAAATCCTTCTAGCAGAGGCAATAGCCATCAAAAACAAGACCTTAAGTGTAAGCCATTTAAGGTCTACAGACTCAAGAGGTTCAAACAGAGACTCTGGTAGGGCATCCAGAACAACCGACAAATCCCAAGGAGCCACAGGGGGGACATAGGGAGGTTGAATCTGTAAAACACCCTGAGTGAAAGTATGAACGTCGGGTAGCGACGCAATTTTTCTCTGAAACCACACCGACAAGGCCGAAATATGAACCTTGAGGGAGGCCAGACAAAGGCCTAAGTCCAGGCCCTGTTGCAGAAAGGCCAAAAGCTTGGCAGTACTGAACTTGTATGCATCAGAATTCTTAGCCGCACACCAGGTGAAGTAAGAATTCCAGACCCTATATTAAATCCGAACCTAAGCCATTTTACGGGCTTTCAACATAGTTTGAATGACCGTCTCAGAAAATCCTCTGGCCCTCAGGACTGAAGCTTCAAGAGCCACTCCGTCAAAGCCAGTCGGGCCGTATCCTGGTAGATACAACAGCCCTGAACGAGGAGGTCTGGGCGTTGTGGAAGCAGAAGAGGACACTCTATCGAGAGACCTTGCAGGTCTGAGAACCAATGCCATCTGGGCCACGCTGGAGCGATTAGAAGTAGTATTCCTCCTTCTTGCTTGAACTTCCTTATTACCCTGGGCAGGAGTGACACCAGAGGGAACACATACGTCAACCGAAAGTTCCATGGAATTGCCAGCGCATCCACGAACGCTGCTTGAGGATCCCTTGTCCTTGCTCTGAAGGCCGGAACCTTGTGATTGTGTCGAGACGCCATCAGGTCGTGCGGCATGCGAGTCCACTGGTGGCGGTGTTTTCCAATATTTACTTAACTCTGCAGCGAGGGGATAACGAGCTAGCATCTTTTTAGACAGGGAGAATTTATTTCCTGCATATTCCCAGGATTCCTGACGTATGTCAACTAAATGGTCAGAATGTGGCAAAACTAATTTAGTAACTTTCTGACGTTTGAACTTATCAGGTTTCTTAGATGTGTTTGAAAGTTCAGGTTCATCATCAGTCTGAAGAATCAGTTTGATAGCCTCCAAGAGGTCAGGAACATCCACCTGTGTTGTAGATTCCCCATCAGAAGCATCTGCATCAGTGTCTGATGGGTCAGTATATACGCCATCTTCATCGGATGAAGTATCCGAAACATGCGTGGACTTTGAGGAAGAAATAGCCCGCTTAGATGACCCTTTGGTCCTAGGATGACGAGGGTCAGGCTTTTGTTTAACCAAAGTCTGATTTAACTGCTGCAACTGAGTAGACAGAGTATCCACCAATGGTGGATTTACAACAGGGACAATATGTGAGTCTCGTTACTAGCGTAGTCAGTAAATTAGAAGAAACAGCCCAAGGTCGGTCTTGGTGTGCCACCAGTGCTACAGGCTGACCAAGGGGTACAGAACCCCCACTACCTGAACCCTCAGCTGGAATATTTTCCTCAGATAAATCCGTGGCATCAGCACTGCACGACGCAGGATCAGCCATGGATCTCCCGCCCTGTGACGCAGACATTATTGGAGAATGTAGCCCTAGGACGTAACAGTACAATATAGCCAGACACAGTACCTGACAAAAACTCCCTGTGTGGAATGTGCCTGCAAATGCAGATCACAAACAGAGGATTTAAGTGGTATAAGGTGACTGAAATACACAGAGAAAAATACCAAACCGTATATCCTGTGAAACAACCTATATATATATATATATATATATATATCTATATATATATATCTATCTATATATATATATATATATATATATATATGTATACATACATGTATGTATGTGTGTGTGTGTGTGTGTATATATATATATATATATATATAAAAAAAATTAGTGTTGTGCACCGGACATTTTTCGGGTTTTGCGTTTTGGCAAAACCTCCCTGAAATTTTTTTGTCTGATTCGGGTGTGTTTTGGATTCGGGTGTCTTTTTACAAAAAACCCTCAAAAACAGCTTAAATCATAGAATTTGGGGGTCATTTTGATCCCATAGTATTATTAACCTCAATAACCATAATTTCCACTCATTTCCAGTCTATTATGAACACCTCACAATATTATTTTTAGTCCTAAAATTTGCACCGAGGTCGCTGGATGACGAAGCTAAGTGACCCAAGTGGCCGACACAAACACCTGGCCCATCTAGGAGTGGCACTGCAGTGTCAGACAGGATGGCAGATTTAAAAAATAGTCCCCAAACAGCACATGATGCAAAGAAAAAAAGAGGTGCAATGAGGTAGCTGTGTGACTAAGCTAAGCGACCCAAGTGGCCGACACAAACACCTGGCCCATCTAGGAGTGGCACTATAGTGTCAGACAGGATGGCACTTCAAAAGATAGTCCCCAAACAGCACATGATGCAAAGAAAAAAAGAGGTGCAATGAGGTAGCTGTGTGGCTAAGCTAAGCGACCCAAGTGGCCGACACAAACACCTGGCCCATCTAGGAGTGGCACTGCAGTTTTCTAACGAGAGGATGAGTGCTTCCATCCTCATGTGAATCTGAACCACTAGCCATAAACATAGGCCAGGGCCTCAGCCGTTCCTTGCCACTCCGTGTCGTAAATGGCATATTGGCAAGTTTACGCTTCTCATCAGACGCTTTTAATTTAGATTTCTCTATCGTCCTAAGTGGATGCTGGGGTTCCTGAAAGGACCATGGGGAATAGCGGCTCCGCAGGAGACAGGGCACAAAAGTAAAGCTTTTACAGGTCAGGTGGTGTGTACTGGCTCCTCCCCCCATGACCCTCCTCCAGACTCCAGTTAGATTTTTGTGCCCGGCCGAGAAGGGTGCAATTCTAGGTGGCTCTCATAAAGAGCTGCTTAGAGAGTTTAGCTTAGGTTTTTTATTTTACAGTGATTCCTGCTGGCAACAGGATCACTGCAACGAGGGACAGAGGGGAGAAGAAGTGAACTCACCTGCGTGCAGGATGGATTGGCTTCTTGGCTACTGGACATGAAGCTCCAGAGGGACGATCACAGGTACAGCCTGGATGGTCACCGGAGCCACGCCGCCGGCCCCCTCACAGATGCTGAAGCAAGAAGAGGTCCAGAATCGGCGGCTGAAGACTCCTGCAGTCTTCTTAAGGTAGCGCACAGCACTGCAGCTGTGCGCCATTTTCCTCTCAGCACACTTCACACGGCAGTCACTGAGGGTGCAGGGCGCTGGGGGGGGGCGCCCTGGGAGGCAAATGAAAACCTTTAAAAAGGCTAAAAATACCTCACATATAGCCCCAGAGGCTATATGGAGATATTTACCCCTGCCTAAATGTACTAAATAGCGGGAGACGAGCCCGCAGAAAAAGGGGCGGGGCCTATCTCCTCAGCACACGGCGCCATTTTCTGTCACAGCTCCGCTGGTCAGGAAGGCTCCCAGGTCTCTCCCCTGCACTGCACTACAGAAACAGGGTATAACAGAGAGGGGGAGCAAAATAAATGGCAATATATTAATATAAAAGCAGCTATAAGGGAGCACTTAATCATAAGGCTATCCCTGTCATATATAGCGCTTTTTGGTGTGTGCTGGCAGACTCTCCCTCTGTCTCCCCAAAGGGCTAGTGGGTCCTGTCTTCGTATAGAGCATTCCCTGTGTGTCTGCTGTGTGTCGGTACGTGTGTGTCGACATGTATGAGGACGTTATTGGTGTGGAGGCGGAGCAATTGCCAAATATGAGGATGTCACCTCCTAGGGGGTCGACACCAGAATGGATGCCTTTATTTGTGGAATTACGGGATAGCGTCAACTCGCTTAAGCAGTCGTTTGCCGACATGAGGCGGCCGGACACTCAATTAGTGCCTGTCCAGGCGCCTCAAACACCGTCAGGGGCTGTAAAACGCCCCTTGCCTCAGTCGGTCGACACAGACCCAGACACAGGCGCTGATTCCGGTGGTGAAGGTGACGAATCAACCGTATTTTCCAGTAGGGCCACACGTTATATGATTTTGGCAATAAAGGAGATGTTACATTTAGCTGATACTACAGGTACCACTAAACAGGGTATTATGTGGGGTGTGAAAAAACTACCAGTAGTTTTTACCGAATCAGAAGAATTAAATGACGTGTGTGATGAAGCGTGGGGTGCCCCGATAAAAAACTGCTAATTTCAAAGAAGTTATTGGCTTTATACCCTTTCCCGCCAGAGGTTAGGGAGCGCTGGGAAACACCTCCTAGGGTGGACAAAGCGCTAACACGCTTATCAAAACAAGTGGCGTTACCCTCTCCTGAGACGGCCGCACTTAAAGATCCATCAGATAGGAGGATGGAAAATATCCAAAAAGGTATATACACACATGCAGGTGTTATACTACGACCAGCTATTGCGACTGCCTGGATGTGCAGTGCTGGGGTAGTTTGGTCAGAGTCCCTGATCGAAAATATTGATACCCTGGACAGGGACAATATTTTACTGTCGTTAGAACAAATAAAGGATGCATTTCTTTATATGCGTGATGCACAGAGAGATATCTGCACACTGGCATCACGGGTAAGTGTTATGTCCATTTCGACCAGAAGAGCTTTATGGACACGACAGTGGACAGGCGATGCGTAGAGGAGTTATTTGGGGTCGGTCTATCGGATTTGGTGGCCACGGCTACGGCCGGGAAATCCACCTTTCTACCTCAAGTCACTCCCCAACAGAAAAAGGCACCGACCTTTCAACCGCAGCCCTTTCGTTCCTTTAAAAATAAGAGAGCAAAGGGCTATTCATATCTGCCATGAGGCAGAGGACGAGGGAAGAGACAGCAACAGGCAGCTCCTTCCCAGGAACAGAAGCCCTCCCCGGCTTCTACAAAAGCCTCAGCATGACGCTGGGGCTTCGCAAGCGGACTCGGGGGCGGTAGGCGGTCGTCTCAAGAATTACAGCGCGCAGTGGGCTCACTCGCAGGTAAATCCCTGGATCCTGCAGATAATATCTCAGGGGTACAGGTTGAAATTAGAGACAGAGCCACCTCGCCGTTTCCTGAAGTCTGCTTTACCAACGTCCCCCTCAGAAAGGGAGACGGTTTTGGAAGCCATTCACAAGCTGTATTCTCAGCAGGTGATAGTCAAGGTACCTCTTCTACAACAAGGGAAGGGGTATTATTCCACTCTTTTTGTGGTACCGAAGCCGGATGGCTCGGTAAGGCCTATTCTAAATCTGAAATCCTTGAACCTGTACATAAAGAAGTTCAAGTTCAAGATGGAGTCACTCAGAGCAGTGATAGCGAACCTGGAAGAAGGGGACTTTATGGTATCCTTGGACATCAAGGATGCGTATCTCCACGTTCCAATTACCCCTCACACCAGGGGTACCTCAGGTTCGTTGTACAAAACTGTCACTATCAGTTTCAGACGCTGCCGTTTGGTTTGTCCACGGCACCTCGGGTCTTTACAAAGGTAATGGCCGAGATAATATTTCTTCTTCGAAGAAAAGGCGTATTACTTATCCCATACTTGGACGATCTCCTAATAAGGACAAGGTCCAGAGAACAGCTAGAGATGGGTTTAGCACTATCTCAAGAGGTGCTAAAGCAGCACGGATGGATTCTGAATATTCCAAAATCCCAATTAATGCCGACAACTCGTCTGCTGTTCCTGGGGATGATTCTGGACACAGTTCAGAAAAAGGTTTTTCTTCCCGAAGAAAAAGCCAAGGAGTTATCTGACCTGGTCAGGAACCTCCTAAAACCAGGAAAGGTGTCTGTACATCAATGCACAAGAGTCCTGGGAAAAAATGGTAGCTTCTTACGAAGCAATCCCTTTCGGCAGATTCCATGCAAAGGGATCTGTTGGACAAATGGTCAGGGTCGCATCTTCAGATGCACCTGCGGATAACCCTGTCGCCGAGGACAAGGGTATCCCTTCTGTGGTGGTTGCAGGAGGCTCATCTATTGGAGGGCCGCAGATTCGGCATGCAGGATTGGATCCTGGTGACCACGGATGCCAGCCTGAGAGGCTGGGGAGCAGTCACACAGGGAAGAAATTTCCAGGGAGTGTGGTCGAGCCTGAAAAAGTCTCTTCACATAAGCATTCTGGAACTAAGAGCAATCTACACTGCTCTAAGCCAGGCGGAACCTCTGCTTCAAGGAAGACCGGTGTTGATCCAGTCGGACAACATCACGGCAGTCGCCCATGTAAACAGACAGGGCGGCACAAGAAGCAGGAGGGCAATGGCAGAAGCTGCCAGGATCCTTCGCTGGGCGGAGAATCACGTGATAGCACTGTCAGCAGTATTCATCCCGGGCGTGGACAACTGGGAAGCAGAATTCCTCAGCAGACACGACCTTCACCCGGGAGAGTGGGGACTTCATCCAGAAGTTTCCCACATGCTATAAAACCGTTGGGTAAAACCAATGGTGGACATGATGGCGTCTCGCCTCAACAAAACACTGGACAGGTATTGCGCCAGGTCAAGAGATCCGCAGGCAATAGCTGTGGACGCGCTGGTAACACCTTGGGTGTACCAGTCGGTATATGTGTTTCCTCCTCTGCCTCTCATACCAAAGGTATTGAGGATTATACGGCAAAGAGGAGTAAGACTAGTGGCTCCGGATTGGCCAAGAAGGACTTGGTACCCGGAACTTCAAGAGATGGTCACGGACGATCCGTGGCCTCTACTTCTGAGAAGGGACCTGCTTCAGCAGGGTCCTTGTCTTTTTCAAGACTTACCGCGGCTGCGTTTGACGGCATGGCGTTTGAATGCCAGATCCTAAAAGGAAAAGGCATTCCAGAAGAAGTCATTCCTACCTTGATAAAGGCAAGGAAGGAAGTCACCGCGAAGCATTATCGCCGTATTTGGCGAAAATATGTTGCGTGGTGCGAGCAGCGGAGTGCTCCGATGGAGGAATTTCAACTGGGTCGTTTTCCTACATTTCCTGCAATCAGGATTGTCTATGGGTCTCAAATTGGGATCTATTAAGGTTCAAATTTCGGCCCTATCAATATTCTTCCAAAAAGAATTGGCCTCAGTCCCTGAGGTCCAGATTTTTATCAAAGGAGTACTGCATATACAGCCTCCTGTGGTGCCTAAGGTGGCACCGTGGGATCTAAATGTAGTTTTAGATTTCCTCAAATCCAATTGGTTTGAACCACTAAAGAATGTGGATTTGAAATATCTCACATGGAAAGTGTCTCTGTTACTGGCCCTGGCTTCGGCCGGGAGAGTATCTGAACTGGCGGCTTTGTTTTATAAAAGCCCTTATTTAATTTTCCATTCGACATAGGGCAGAGCTGCGGACGCGTCCGCATTTTCTCCCTAAGGTGGTATCAGCGTTTCACCTGAACCAGCCTATTGTAGTGCCTGCGGCTACAGACGACTTGAAGGACTCCAAGTTGTTGGACGTTGTCAGAGCCTTAAAAATATACATTTAAAGGACGGCTGGAGTCAGAAAATCTGACTCGCTGTTTATACTGTATGCACCCAACAAGTTGGGTGCACCTGCTTCTAAGCAGTCGATTGCTCGTTGGATTTGTAACAAAATTCAACTTGTACATTCTGTGGCAGGCCTGCCACAGCCTAAATCTGTTAAGGCCCATTCCGCAAGGAAGGTGGGCTCATCTTGGGCGGCTGCCCGAGGGGTCTCGGCATTACAACTCTGCCGAGCAGCTACGTGGTCAGGGGAGAACACGTTTGTAAATTTTTACAAATTTGATACCCTGGCAAAGGAGGACCTGGAGTTCTCTCATTCGGTGCTGCAGAGTCATCCGCACTCTCCCGCCCGTTTGGGAGCTTTGGTATAATCCCCATGGTCCTTTCAGGAACCCCAGCATCCACTTAGGACGATAGAGAAAATAAGAATTTACTTACCGATAATTCTATTTCTCGGAGTCCGTAGTGGATGCTGGGCGCCCATCCCAAGTGCGGATTATCTGCAATACTTGTACATAGTTATTGTTAACTAATTCGGGTTATTGTTTAGGAAGCCATCTTTCAGAGGCTCCTCTGTTATCATACTGTTAACTGGGTTTAGATCACAAGTTGTACGGTGTGATTGGTGTGGCTGGTATGAGTCTTACCCGGGATTCAAAATCCTCCCTTATTGTGTACGCTCGTCCGGGCACAGTACCTAACTGGAGTCTGGAGGAGGGTCATGGGGGGAGGAGCCAGTACACACCACCTGACCTGTAAAAGCTTTACTTTTGTGCCCTGTCTCCTGCGGAGCCGCTATTCCCCATGGTCCTTTCAGGAACCCCAGCATCCACTACGGACTCCGAGAAATAGAATTATCGGTAAGTAAATTCTTATTTTTTGGGTCATTTTACTGAACTTTTGTGTTTTGGATTTTACATGCTCTCTACTATGACATTGGGCATCGGCCTTGGCAGACGACGTTGATGGCATTTCAACGTCTCGGCCATGACTAGTTGCAGCAGCTTCAGCACGAGGTGGAAGTGGATCTTGATCTTTCCCTATTTTACCCTCCACATTTTTGTTCTCTATTTTTTTAAGGGCGTGGAATTATATGCCAGTAATATATCAATAGCAATGGCCTACTGTAACATACTGCTATATATTATATACTGGTGGTCAGCATAATTATGCACTGTCCTCCTATTATATATACTGCGCACAACAACTAAAATGCACCACAGGTATGGATGGATAGTATACTTGACGACACAGAGGTAGGTAGAGCAGTGGCCTACTGTACCGTACTGCTATATATTATATACTGGTGGTCAGCAAAATTATGCACTGTCCTCCTACTACTGCGCACAACAACTAAAATGCACCACAGGTATGGATGGATAGTATACTTGACGACACAGAGGTAGGTAGAGCAGTGGACTACTGTACCGTACTGATATAATACTGGTGGTCACTGGTCAGCAAAATTCTGCACTGTCCTCCTACGGGTGGTATTCATGTGACCGGCGGTCTGCTGACCGACAGTCACATGACCTCCACCATCCCGCCGGCTCAGTATCCCGATGGTCGGCATGCCGACCAACAGGGACTATTTCCACTCGTGGGTGTCCACGACACCCATAGAGTGGGAATAGAACCCGTGGTGACCGCAGGTCGCCACCGAGCCCGCAAGGGGCTTGCTGCACTCGCCCCTCCCCGCCGGGATCCCGGCGTCGGTAAGCTGACCGGCGGTCAGGAGACCGCCTTGTCAGCCATACTACACCCCATCCTACTATATACTACAATGCAGCACAGATATGGAGCGTTTTTCAGGCAGAGAAGGTAGATATTTTCAGCACACTGATTACAGAAATTTGCAAGCACACTGAGCACAGATATTTGCAGCACACTGAACACAACTGCGAGAACGCTGCACACGTCCTCTCCCTATCATCTCCAATGCACGAGTGAAAATGGCGGTGACGCGCGGCTCCTTATATAGAATACGAATCTCGCGAAAAGCCGACAGCGGGATGATGACGTTCGGGCGCGCTCGGGTTAACCGAGCAAGGCGGGAAGATTCGAGTCCGCCTCGGAACCGTGTAAAATGGGTGAAGTTCGGGGGGGTTCGGATTCCGAGGAACCGAACCCTCTCATCACATATATATATATATATATATATATATATATATATATATATATATATATATATATATATATATATATTCTCTTTTCAGTTCACGTTCTAGCATCTTCAGTACAAAAAAAAAAAACATTTTGGCCTTTTAAATGTTATTTCACTTTGTGGAAATGATTTAAAAAAAATTCTGAAAATGAAATGCCTTCTGGGAAGGGAAACCAGGTATATTGTGTGTGGGTACTATATAAAAAAAAATAGTGATGTTGTGATATGATGAGCGCAAATGTCGAGAAATCGGCTCAGCACAGGAGTGAGAAAACATAACAACAATGGGATTAAATTGCATAAATGGAAATATTATATGTTCCTAGTGAAAAGGAAGGGGAGTCCTGGCTGATTTTTTTTTTTTTTTGTGTGTGTGTTTTCTAGATTGAGTGATCTGTTCTGATTTATCTTCTGTAGGGGAATATATATTTGCCCTGAAGGGTCTTCAGCATACTACGTTCTGCAGTGCAATATGTGAGAAGTTTTGTGATCTATATTGGGATGACCACCTGCTTGAAAATCTCTACAAGATCATTAATGGAAAATTCCCCCAACCTATCAGGTATGGTCTGACGTCCTTTCAAAAAAAAAAAGTCCAGTTATGTATCAGACTTGTTTATTTTTTTTAATGCACAGACATGTAGTAGGTGGGATAGCTGGGTGGGGGTAGAGAGGAGAGCTGTATGATTGAGCATATATAAGATTACATAATGTTGGGCAATGTAGAATTTCATTGCAGGTGAAGAAGACAAACTGGTGATAAGACAGTAAAATGTGAACCCTGGGTAATTTACATTGTAAATAAACAGTGCATTGAATACACTGTATTGAACGCAAACAGGGGCGGATCTTGAACAAAATGACAGGGGAAGAGGCGTGGGGGTGCTCCTGGGAAAGTGGGTGTGGCCTTACAAGAAGGGCATGACCTTGAAGAGAATGCCCTGTCTGTATGATGAAGAGAGGGCATTGCCTTAGAGAGGCAGAGAGTGACAGGATACAGAGGGCGATGGGGGACAGTGACGCAGGGGAGAGGCAGAGGGTGACAGGAGAGAGAGGGTGATGGGGGTTAGAGAGGCAGTGGGTATTGAGGAGAGAGAGATAGTAGGTGACAGTGAGAGGCAATGGATGACATAGATGATGATGGGGGAGGTCTCTGTAGGAGCGAGAATATTAAGTTAAAAGATTTCACTGAGGCATGAAGGTAAAGTATCTGTGGGGGAGACGGGTGGAAAAAAAAAACATGGGGGTTTATAAAATACGTAGAAATTATCTGCTTTTGCATCCACTTCAACAACTTCCATATATGTTAAATGTTAACATAAGCGGGGATTCGCTACACTATAAATGTATCGATTTTCAATTATCACACAATATACTACGATGTTTTAGTATCATAAATATACTAAAATGTTAGCGGTTATATGAACTTAAATTTTCATGTATTGTGTCCTAAATTTCATAGAGTGACCTAAATTGTAAGAAACTAATTAAAAGTTTCTGTTTGCAGAATTTTTGTAGTTTATGTCAAAGTATTACAAATTATGCAGGCAACCTAGTTTTAACCATACGCATTACAGTTTGATGTTCACTTCTACACATTTTTATACAATTCATTGACATTTACAAAAAAATCACATAGAATTATTGATTCAACAAGACAGAGGCATTTTAACAGAGGAGGAGGCCCGTGGCCAGACATTGGGTAAGCCCCCTCCTCTTCACAGCGGAATTGACTCTGGCATTGTGCCAGACTCTACTACGCATGCGCAGGTCTTCGGAAACATGGAGACTAAATCCCTACTGTGTGTAGCTGGCAGCCACTGGGGAATAAATGCTATGGCTCCTGGGCTAATGTTTCACACCAAGTAGAAGTGCACTGCTAAAGGGGAAGTGGGCATCCTGTGGAGGAGGAAGCGAGATCCAGTCATGCAATGTGCAACTAATGTCTAACAACTGTTCCTATGGAGTGACCACATATATGTATTTGCCTGGACAAATGTGTGACAGCTAGGAGCCATGGCCAAATGTCAGGAGTCAGCAACTTTGGAAGTAAATACTTATGTTGTGCATTGTATGCCAACTAAAATAGAATACAGGTTACCAGCATGGTTAGTCAAATACGTCCGTGCCAATGTCCCTCTCAGTATACCAGCATCATCCCCATACAATTCTTTTTTTTTTTTATTAACCATTATTGCGATAGTGTGCTAGTACCAGCGACCACAGATATCAGCCTGTACTCTAACAGTACACTACCACCAGTGCACCCACACAACACTCAGTGCCCTGCATACCTCTCATTGTTCTAAAAGTAGCTAATATATTACTGCAGTGCGGGACTTATAAATGAACTCCAATAGCAATTACTATCATAAGTAATTAGCAGTGCCTTGTCCATCAATAACTCACGTAGGGTCCAACTATTTATCCATCAATAACTCACGTAGGGGCCTACTATTTATCCATCAATAACTCGCATAGGGGCCAACTATTTATCCATCAATAACTCGCGTAGGGTCCAACTATTTATCCATCAATAACTCACGTAGGGGCCTACTATTTATCCATCAATAACTCGCATAGGGGCCTACTATTTATCCATCAATAACTCGCGTAGGGTCCAACTATTTATCCATCAATAACTCACGTAGGGGCCTACTATTTATCCATCAATAACTCACGTAGGGGCCTACTATTTATCCATCAACAACTTGCGTAGGGGCCTACTATTTATCCATCAATAACTCGCGTGGGGTCCAACTATTTATCCATCAATAACTCACGTAGGGGCCTACTATTTATTCTTCTGAGACTCACATAGGGGCCTATTTATCTTCTTTTTTTTTTTTCCCTGAAAAACACATGCTTATCTTTTGGTTATATATGTATCATGCAGATGTACTAAAAGGTTTTCTCTATCGTCCTAGTGGATGCTGGGGTTCCTGAAAGGACCATGGGGAATAGCGGCTCCGCAGGAGACAGGGCACAAAAAGTAAAGCTTTTCCGATCAGGTGGTGTGCACTGGCTCCTCCCCCTATGACCCTCCTCCAGACTCCAGTTAGATTTTTGTGCCCGGCCGAGAAGGGTGCAATCTAGGTGGCTCTCCTAAAGAGCTGCTTAGAGAAAGTTTAGCTAGGTTTTTTATGTTACAGTGATTCCTGCTGGCAACAGGATCACTGCAGCGAGGGACTGAGGGGAGAAGGAGTCAACTCACCTGCGTGCAGGATGGATTGGCTTCTTGGCTACTGGACATCAAGCTCCAGAGGGACGATCACAGGTACAGCCTGGATGGTCACCGGAGCCGCGCCGCCGGCCCCCTTGCAGATGCTGAAGACAGAAGAGGTCCAGAATCGGCGGCTGAAGACTCCTGCAGTCTTCTAAAGGTAGCGCACAGCACTGCAGCTGTGCGCCATTTTCCTCTCAGCACACTTCACACGGCAGTCACTGAGGGTGCAGGGCGCTGGGAGGGGGGCGCCCTGGGAGGCAAAATGAGTACCTATAAAGGCTAAAAATACCTCACATATAGCCCTAGAGGCTATATGGAGATATTTAACCCCTGCCTGATTTCTCAAAATAGCGGGAGACGAGCCCGCCGGAAAAGGGGCGGGGCCTATCTCCTCAGCACACGGCACCATTTCCTCTCACAGCTCCGCTGGTCAGGACGGCTCCCAGGTCTCTCCCCTGCACTGCACTACAGAAACAGGGTAAAACAGAGAGGGGGGGCAAATTTATGGCGATATTTTTATATAACAAAGCAGCTATAGGGGAGCACTTATTATAAGGCTATCCCTGATATATATATAGCGCTTTTGGTGTGTGCTGGCAAACTCTCCCTCTGTCTCCCCAAAGGGCTAGTGGGTCCTGTCTTCATTAGGAGCATTCCCTGTGTGTCTGCTGTGTGTCGGTACGTGTGTGTCGACATGTATGAGGACGATATTGGTGTGGAGGCGGAGCAATTGCCAAATATGGGGATGTCACCTCCTAGGGGGTCGACACCAGAATGGATGCCTTTATTTATGGAACTACGGGATAGTGTCAACACGCTAAAGCAGTCGTTTGACGACATGAGACGGCCGGACAATCAATTAGTGCCTGTCCAGGCGACTCAAACACCGTCAGGGGCTGTGAAACGCCCTTTGCCTCAGTCGGTCGACACAGACCCAGACACAGGCGATGACTCCAGTGGTGACGGTGACGAATCAACCGTATTTTCCAGTAGGGCCACACGTTATATGATTTTGGCAATGAAGGAGGCGTTACATTTAGCTGATACTACAGGTACCACTAAACAGGGTATTATGTGGGGTATGAAAAAACTACCTATAGTTTTTCCTGAATCAGAAGAACTAAATGACGTGTGTAATGAAGCGTGGGTTGCCCCTGATAAAAAGCTGATAATTTCAAAGAAATTATTGGCATTATACCCTTTCCCGCCAGAGGTTAGGGAGCGCTGGGAAACACCTCCTAGGGTGGACAAGGCGCTAACACGCTTATCTAAACAAGTGGCGTTACCCTCTCCTGAGACGGCCGCACTTAAAGATCCATCAGATAGGAGGATGGAAAATATCCAAAAAAGTATATACACACATGCAGGTGTTATACTACGACCAGCTGTAGCAACTGCCTGGATGGGCAGTGCGGGGGTAGTTTGGTCAGAATCCCTGATTGAAAATATTGATACCCTGGACAGGGACAATATTTTACTGTCGTTAGAACAAATAAAGGATGCATTTCTTTATATGCGTGATGCACAGAGGGATATATGCACACTGGCATCACGGGTAAGTGCTATGTCCATTTCGGCCAGAAGAGCTTTATGGACGCGACAGTGGACAGGCGATGCGGATTCAAAACGGCATATGGAAGTTTTGCCGTATAAGGGGGAGGAGTTATTTGGAGTCGGTCTATCAGATTTGGTGGCCACGGCTACAGCCGGGAAATCCACCTTTCTACCTCAAGTCACTCCCCAACAGAAAAAGGCACCGACTTTTCAACCGCAGCCCTTTCGTTCCTTTAAAAATAAGAGAGCAAAGGGCTATTCATATTTGCCACGAGGCAAAGGTCGAGGGAAGAGACAGCAACACGCAGCTCCTTCCCAGGATCAGAAGCCCTCCCCGGCTTCTACAAAAGCCTCAGCATGACGCTGGGGCTTCTCAAGCGGACTCGGGGACGGTGGGCGGTCGTCTCAAAAATTACAGCGCGCAGTGGGCTCACTCGCAAGTAGATCTCTGGATCCTGCAGATAATATCTCAGGGATACAGGTTGGAATTAGAGACAGATCCACCTCGCCGTTTCCTGAGGTCTGCTTTACCAACGTCCCCCTCCGAAAGGGAGACGGTGTTGGAAGCCATTCACAAGCTGTACTCTCAGCAGGTGATAGTCAAGGTACCTCTTCTGCAACAAGGGAAGGGGTATTATTCCACTCTTTTTGTGGTACCGAAGCCGGATGGCTCGGTAAGGCCTATTCTAAATCTGAAGTCCTTGAACCTGTACATAAAGAAGTTCAAGTTCAAAATGGAGTCACTCAGAGCAGTGATAGCGAACCTGGAAGAGGGGGACTTTATGGTATCCTTGGACATCAAGGATGCGTATCTCCACGTTCCAATTTACCCCTCACACCAGGGGTACCTCAGGTTCGTTGTACAAAACTGTCACTATCAGTTTCAGACGCTGCCGTTCGGATTGTCCACGGCACCTCGGATCTTTACAAAGGTAATGGCCGAGATGATGATTCTTCTTCGAAGAAAAGGCGTATTAATTATCCCATACTTGGACGATCTCCTAATAAGGGCGAGGTCCAGAGAACAGCTAGAGATGGGATTAGCACTGTCTCAAGAAGTGCTAAAACAGCACGGGTGGATTCTGAATATTCCAAAATCCCAGTTAATGCCGACAACTCGTCTGCTGTTCCTAGGGATGATTCTGGACACGGTTCAGAAAAAGGTTTTTCTCCCGGAGGAAAAAGCCAAGGAGTTATCCGAGCTTGTCAGGAACCTCCTAAAACCAGGAAAGGTGTCTGTACATCAATGCACAAGAGTCCTGGGAAAAATGGTGGCTTCTTACGAAGCGATTCCATTCGGCAGATTCCACGCAAGAATTTTCCAAAGGGATCTGTTGGACAAATGGTCAGGGTCGCATCTTCAGATGCACCTACGGATAACCCTGTCTCCAAGGACAAGGGTGTCTCTTCTGTGGTGGTTGCAGAGTGCTCATCTATTGGAGGGCCGCAGATTCGGCATACAGGATTGGATCCTGGTGACCACGGACGCCAGCCTGAGAGGCTGGGGAGCAGTCACACAAGGAAGAAACTTCCAGGGAGTATGGACGAGCCTGGAAACGTCTCTTCACATAAACATTCTGGAACTAAGAGCAATATACAATGCTCTAAACCAGGCAGAACCTCTGCTTCAGGGAAAACCGGTATTGATCCAGTCGGACAACATCACGGCAGTCGCCCATGTGAACAGACAGGGCGGCACAAGAAGCAGGAGGGCAATGGCAGAAGCTGCAAGGATTCTTCGCTGGGCAGAGAATCATGTGATAGCACTGTCAGCAGTGTTCATCCCGGGAGTGGACAACTGGGAAGCAGACTTCCTCAGCAGACACGATCTTCACCCGGGAGAGTGGGGACTTCATCCAGAAGTCTTCCACATGCTGGTAACCGTTGGGAAAGACCAATGGTGGACATGATGGCGTCTCGCCTCAACAAAAAACTGGACAGGTATTGCGCCAGGTCAAGAGATCCGCAGGCAATAGCTGTGGACGCGCTGGTAACGCCTTGGGTGTACCAGTCGGTGTATGTGTTTCCTCCTCTGCCTCTCATACCAAAAGTATTGAGAATTATACGGCAAAGAGGCGTAAGAACGATACTAGTGGTTCCGGATTGGCCAAGGAGGACTTGGTACCCGGAACTTCAAGAGATGATCACGGAAGATCCGTGGCCTCTACCTCTAAGGAGGGACTTGCTTCAGCAGGGTCCCTGTCTGTTTCAAGACTTACCGCGGCTGCGTTTGACGGCATGGCGGTTGAACGCCGGATCCTAAAGGAAAGAGGCATGCCGGAAGAAGTCATTCCTACTTTGATTAAAGCAAGGAAGGAAGTAACCGTGCAACATTATCACCGAATTTGGCGAAAATATGTTGCGTGGTGCGAAGATCGGAGTGCTCCGACGGAGGAATTTCAACTGGGTCGATTCCTACATTTCCTGCAATCAGGATTGTCAATGGGTCTCAAATTGGGATCTATTAAGGTTCAAATTTCGGCCCTGTCGATTTTCTTTCAAAAAGAATTGGCTTCAGTCCCTGAAGTCCAGACCTTTGTTAAGGGAGTGCTGCATATACAGCCTCCTGTGGTGCCTCCAGTGGCACCGTGGGATCTAAATGTGGTTTTGGACTTCCTAAAATCTCATTGGTTTGAACCACTAAAAAAGGTGGATTTGAAATATCTCACATGGAAAGTGACCATGCTTCTAGCCCTGGCTTCTGCCAGGAGAGTGTCAGAATTGGCAGCTTTATCTTACAAAAGCCCATATCTGATTTTCCATTCGGACAGGGCAGAACTGCGGACTCGTCCGCATTTTCTCCCTAAGGTGGTGTCAGCATTTCATCTGAACCAGCCTATTGTAGTGCCTGCGGCTACAAGTGACTTGGAGGACTCCAAGTTACTGGACGTTGTCAGAGCATTAAAAATATATATTGCAAGGACAGCTGGAGTCAGAAAATCTGACTCGTTGTTTATATTGTATGCACCCAACAAGATGGGTGCTCCTGCGTCTAAGCAGACGATTGCTCGTTGGATCTGTAGCACAATCCAACTTGCACATTCTGTGGCAGGCTTGCCACAGCCTACATCTGTAAAGGCCCACTCCACAAGGAAGGTGGGCTCATCTTGGGCGGCTGCCCGAGGGGTCTCGGCATTACAACTTTGCCGAGCAGCTACGTGGTCAGGGGAGAACACGTTTGTAAAATTTTACAAATTTGATACTCTGGCTAAGGAGGACCTGGAGTTCTCTCATTCGGTGCTGCAGAGTCATCCGCACTCTCCCGCCCGTTTGGGAGCTTTGGTATAATCCCCATGGTCCTTTCAGGAACCCCAGCATCCACTAGGACGATAGAGAAAATAAGATTTTACTTACCGATAAATCTATTTCTCGGAGTCCGTAGTGGATGCTGGGCGCCCATCCCAAGTGCGGATTATCTGCATAAATTGTACATAGTTATTGTTAACTAATTCGGGTTATTGTTGAAGGAAGCCATCTTTCAGAGGCTCCGCTGTTATCATACTGTTAACTGGGTTTAGATCACAAGTTGTACGGTGTGATTGGTGTGGCTGGTATGAGTCTTACCCGGGATTCAAAATCCTCCCTTATTGTGTACGCTCGTCCGGGCACAGTACCTAACTGGAGTCTGGAGGAGGGTCATAGGGGGAGGAGCCAGTGCACACCACCTGATCGGAAAAGCTTTACTTTTTGTGCCCTGTCTCCTGCGGAGCCGCTATTCCCCATGGTCCTTTCAGGAACCCCAGCATCCACTACGGACTCCGAGAAATAGATTTATCGGTAAGTAAAATCTTATTTTACGTTTTGTTTGTTTTACAGAAAAGTGGGCACAGATTTATCTCTGCACCAAAGTCCTGCACAGCTGTTAAAAAAGATTCAAAGGAAATCTCGCAAATACAGAAAGGAAGGGAAACAGTCTGCAAATGAGCAGACACAGATAAACGAGTGTGAAGATTCTCTGGCTACTACAGAACTGGAACGGACTTCTACGTCCTGCCAGCCGCCCTCTGCAGATGATGCAGACCCTGCTGATAATACAAACTCTCCATGTAGGTAGATGATGCAATGCCATGTACTCTGTCCTAGAAGTCTTGCAGGATTGTTATAGGCCCACCCTGAGACTGTAAGTGGGTCCGTTAGATACTTTGGGGGGGGGGGGGGGGGGAAATAGCAAAGCTTAGAGAGAGAGAAAGTACTGTACTAACCAATCAGTTTCTAACTGTCATTTTAAAGGCTAGGTTTCACAGTAAGTAACTGGTTGCTACTTTAACTCTCTATCAATTTTTTCTCTCCCAAGCGTTGATGCATCTCCACCCTGATTGTAAAATATAGTGCTGGACATAGATAGGATAAGAATAATTTATTGTCACTATAGCATGAACATGTATCGCGAAATTACAGTACATGCAGTTCTCATATCATGTACACCAGATAAAATACATCACATAAAATTTAGCAAAGTTGAGAAGTCAAGCTAACAATCACAGAAGGGA